>NC_064431.1:33617500-33772500 GCF_023375975.1 Astyanax mexicanus
GACAGGGACAAACACAAGAAGGAGATGGCTGCTCTAAGAGAGGAGCTGAGACAAAGAGATACCATAGTGCAGGGTCTGGAAGAACTGCTCCTTTCCCTACATCAGCAACAGAATACTACAGCAGCAGAGATCTCCACCCAGGAGAACCTGTACGCCCAACCTCAAGCTTCCACCTCCACAAGCCCACAGCCACCTCCTCCCTCAACCTCCAACAACCTCCATCATCCTCCACCTTTAACCCCCACCGACTCACAGCAGCCTCCTCTTAACCAGCAGACACACCTGGAGCCAAGTGGTCAGGACACAAACATCAGTGAAAGAACTACACAACATCTGGACATTGTACTTTTGATGGATTCCAATGGGAAGTTTATTGATGAGAAAAAGCTTTTCCCTAAACACACAGTGGCTAAAATTTGGTGTCCCAATACAAAAAGAGCACTGGAGCTACTGACAGAGGCAAAACTGGGCTCCCCAAAGCACATCATAATCCATACAGGAACAAATGACCTGAGGGCTCAGCAAGAGAGAGTGGCGTTATCCCTGAGAGCAGTTATAGAGAAGGCCTGCAACACCTTCCCTAACACAAAAATCATTGTCTCCACCCTGCTGCCTCGCAAGGACTTCCACCCACATACAATCCAGAACATTAACGCCATCATCTCCAGAGAGTGTGAGCTACGACCAAACACACACCTCGCCCACCACCCGACACTAGATACAACCTGCCTCTTTGACCAAGTCCATTTATTTAAAGAGGTAATTCCTGTGTTTGCCAAGACATTAAAGGACGTCACACTGGCCCGGAACATCACCACCCCCCAACGCAACACTGGACGAGGACAACAGTCCACACGGCTTTCAAGACCATCAACACGACCTGCAGAAGGACCACCTTTCCATCTGAGACCTCAGCAACATGGCCCTCACCATCCACTGCTACCAGACAGGATGAGGAGTCACCATAAATACCCTGGTCCCCCGTCAGCACCCTTACCTACTACAGGTACACAGAATGCACAACTGAACAAGAACCCAGCAATAGCACCTCAGCCCATCCAGATCAGTCCAGGAACTCTGACCTATGCCCAGGCAGTCAGCAGAGCAACAAACCCAAACACTTCTGAGCTTAAAGACATTCAGCAGATGCTCAAACACATCTGCACCCATCTGATGGGACACTGTCCGTGGTAAGAGGTACATTATCAATAAGGTAAAGGACATTATTTCACAGACTATTAAATTTAATCTCTGTATGGTAACTTAGATACATAAATGTAAAAAAAAAAGAAAGAAAAAAAAATGTATTAGTGAGTACATGTTTTTGCATACTTATGTGTGTGTGTATGTGTATGTATGTGTGTATGTATGTGTATGTGTGTATGTATGTATATATGTGTATTCATATGTGTGTGTGTATATGTATGTGTGTGTGTATGTATGTATGTATGTATGTATGTGTGTATATATATATATATGTGTATATGTATGTATGTATGTGTATGTATATGTATATATATATATATATATAATGTTTATGTACTCAGTTTCATAATTTACCTATATACTTATTTATTTCCAATTTGTTCTCTTATTTTGAAACCCAGAACCAACATATATATATTTTTTTTTTCACACGGAATGGCATCTTTTAGTATCTCTTCATGGAATGTGCAGGGTTTAAACTCATCTGTTTTTGGTGTAAAGAGCAAAAATCCTGATTTTTTGAGGGAAATAAGAGATGTGGATATAATAATTTTGCAGGAGACATGGTGTAGAGGAGATGAGCCCACTGGTTGTCCCCCAGGTTACAGGGAGTTAGTGGTTCCCTCTACTAAATTAAAAGGTATAACTCAGGGAAGAGACTCAGGAGGGATGCTTATTTGGTATAAATCTGAACTAATCAATTCTATTCAAAAGGTCAAAAAAGGAGAAAATCATCTCTGGATAAAAATTAATAAGCAGTTAACCTCAACCCCCCAAAATATACTTCTTTGTGCCATCTATATCCCCCCAGCAGAATCACCATACTTTAGTGTTGAAACCTTTCCAGATTTGGAGAAAGAGATCAGCCACTTCCAATCCCAAGGACACATCATCATCTGTGGAGACCTAAATGCTAGAACAGGATATCAGCCAGACTTTATCAGCCCTCACGGTGATCACTTTATAACAGGGACTAATATAAACTTCCCAGCCTCTTCCCCCAGAGAAAACTGTGACACATCTGTAAACGCTCACGGCAGGAACCTGCTGCAGCTCTGTAGAAGCCTGGGTCTGTGCATCATAAACGGACGGCTGCGAGGGGACTCCTTCGGTCAGTTCACCCACAGCTCGGCTCTGGGCAGCAGTACTGTGGATTACGCTATAACCGATCTGGACCCGGCCTTTCTGAGAGCCTTTACAGTCAAGCCACTAACACCCCTTTCAGATCACAGCCAAATTACCCTATACCTGAACAGAACTATTACACATGACCACAGGAAACCCCCAAACAAACTTATCAAACTCAGACTTCCTGTCAGGTGGGATCAGGACAGTACAGATAAATATCTGCAGGCCACAAACAGCGAGGCAATCCAGACATGCCTCCAGTCCTTTCTGTCAAACACCTTTCCCCAGAGTAAAGATGGTGTTGAAGTGGCTGTGGAAAACCTAAATAGAATCTTTGATCATGCAGCTCAAATATCAAATCTGTCCATCAAGAAACACAAATCCAGAATAGTCCAATCAAATCAATGGTTTGATCATGACTGCAAGATCAAGAGAAATGAAGTACGAAAATTATCCAATCAAAAACACAAGGAACCACATAATCAGGAATTACGCATTAAATACTGTGAGATACTGAGAGAATACAAACATACACTCAAAGCTAAAAAGTACAAACACACACAACAACAAATACACAACCTAGAGAATTCAATCAATTCCAATTCATTTTGGCACAACTGGAAATCCCTAAATAAAAACAAACAAGATGATTTAACAATTAATGACGGAGACATTTGGAGAAACCATTTTAAATCATTGTACAGTCGTCCATCATTAAATACAGCGCAAAAGAAAGTATCAAATAAACTAGAAACACTCCACACAGTAATCAAGGACTATCAAAACCCACTAGATTTCCCCATCACACAATCAGAGTTAGAGGAAAAACTCCGAGACCTCCAGCCCAGAAAAGCCTGCGGTACAGACGGCATCTTAAACGAAATGCTTATGAACACAGATCCTAAATTTAAATTGGCCATTCTAAAACTCTTCAATCTTATTCTAAATACAGGACATTTCCCTTCTGTCTGGAACCAAGGTCTCATCACCCCCATATTCAAATCTAGTGATAAATATGATCCAAATAACTACAGAGGAATCTGTGTGAACAGCAACCTGGGTAAGGTCTTCTGTAGCATTCTCAATACTCGACTCACAGACTACCTCACTGACCATAACATCCTTAGCAGAACTCAGATCGGCTTCTTACCAAACCACCGAACGTCCGACCACATTTTCACCCTCCACACGCTCATCGATAAATATGTAAACAAGAACAAAGACACAATCTTCGCATGTTTTGTAGATTTCCAAAAAGCGTTTGATTCCATTTGGCACACAGGGTTATTCTTTAAACTTATAGAAAGTGGTGTGGGAGGGAAAGTGTATGACGTTATTAAATCAATGTATTCTCACAGTAATTGTGCAGTGAAAATTGGAACACAAAGGACAGAGTTTTTTCCACAGTCAAGAGGAGTACGACAGGGCTGCAGCCTCAGCCCCACACTCTTTAATATTTACATTAATGAACTGGCTGAAACATTAGAGCAGTGTGACTCAATACCCAGCCTCACTTTGGGGAATGCCAAAATCAAGTGCCTTCTATATGCAGATGACCTCGTCTTGCTGTCACCCACCAGAGAGGGTCTGCAAGAAAGCTTAAAAGTTCTGGAGAATTTCTGTCAAAACTGGGCTCTAGAAGTCAATCATCAAAAAACGAAAATAATGACCTTTCAGAGAAGATCTAAAAACCAACGGAATCACACTTTTACAATTAACAACACCAACATCCAACACACTAAATCATACACCTATCTGGGGATAACCATCAGCTCCACAGGAAGTTTTGGCTTGGCTGTGAAGGAACTCAGAGAGAAGGCGAGGAGAGCTCTATTTGCAATCAGAAAATCAATAAACTTTGAAATACCCATTACAATATGGATCAAACTTTTTAAATCTGTTATAGAACCAATAGCCCTGTATGGCAGTGAGGTGTGGGGACCCCTGGCACAAAACGACTTCACCAGTTGGGACAAACATCCGGTTGAAATTCTGCACACAGAATTTTGTAAGAGCATCCTGCACGTGCAGAGAAAGACCCCCAATAACGGCTGCAGGGCTGAGCTAGGTCAGTACCCCCTCCTCATCACCATACAGAAACGAGCTCTAAAATTCTGGAAGCACATAAAATCCAGTGACCCCCAGTCACTGCACTACCAAGCACTGTCCGAACAGGAGCTCAACATTGAGCGGAGTCCCCTCAGCCAGCTGGTCCTCAACCTCAGTGACCTAAAACCCAACAACATTACTGACAACAGATATCCTCACCACACACTCACTCAGACCATCAGACCCAACCAAATCACAACCCAACAACAACAACACTACCTCACACACTGGACCCACACTACACAACAACAATCCAAACTGCAATGCTACACAGCCCTCAATCGTGATTACACCCTGGCCCCATACCTCACAGTTCTCAGAGAGAGGTCACTGAGGAAGATCCTCACCAGGTACAGACTCAGTGAGCACAGTCTGGCTGTAGAAACTGGGCGTCACAGACAGAGCTGGGCTCCCAGAGAGGCCAGGCTGTGCTCTCACTGTGATCTCGCAGTGGTGGAGACAGAGCTGCATTTCCTCACAGAATGTTCTAGATATGAGTCTGTGAGAACCCGGTTCTACCAGAGAACGAGCAGAGTCTGCCCTGAGTTCCAGCTCTGCTCAGACTCTGAGAAGCTCCAGTATATACTGGGAGAGAAGAGAGAGCTGATCACTCAGGCAGCTCGATATGTTACAGACTGTCACAACCTGAGGGACAACCAGTGTGGACAAAACCACACAATATAAATTATTATAACTCATTTCTAATATTACTGATTCATTGATATTATTACACATTTATAAAGTCTCCACACTCTTATTTCCTTCTATTTGAATGATCATTAACAATAATTATAAGTGTTAATCCTGTAAATAATCATTTCTGTTGGTGTAATTGTATATATGTAATCTTTCTTTTAATTATTTGTTATTAATTATTATTATTATTGTTTGTTTTCTGTTTTATGCTTTGGCAATAGTGTTGACTTTTACATTCATGCCAATAAAGCACTGTTGAATTGAATTGAGACAGAGAGAGAGACAGAGAGACAGAGAGAGACAGAGAGAGACAGAGAGAGACAGAGAGAGACAGAGAGAGACAGAGACAGAGAGAGACAGAGAGAGAGAGAGACAGAGAGAGAGAGAGAGAGACAGAGAGAGAGAGAGACAGAGAGAGAGAGAGTATTTTTGTTGTTTCTGGTGTCAGTACTTGTTGGCTGAGCCTCAGGCCTTATGTAGCACCACACACACTCACACACACACTCGTTGCGTGAGGATGTGTTGTGTATGTCTGTATGTATTAGTGTGAGTGCAACAGAATGTGTTTATCTAAGGCGGTGTGTGAGAGAGAGGCTGTGTGTGTGTGTGTTAGGTGAGGGTCTGAGGCAGTGTGTATGTGTATGTGTATGTGTATGTGTGTGTTAGTGTGTGTGTGTGTGTGTGTGTGTGTGTGTGTGTGTGTTAGTGTGTGTTAGTGTGTGTGAGGGGAATATGTTGGTCTGAGGCTGTGTTAGTGTGTGTGTTAGTGTTAGTGTGTGTGTGTGTGTGTGTGTGTGTGTGTGTGTGTGTGTGTGAGTGTGTTTGTGTGTGTGTGTGTGTGTGTGTTTGTGTGTGTGTGTGTGTGTGTGTGTGTGTGAGTGTGTTAGTGTGTGTTTGAAAGAGAATATGTTGGTCTGAGGCTGTGTTGTGTGTGTTAGTGTGTGTGTGTGTGTGTGTTAGTGTGTGTGTTAGTGTGTGTGTTAGTGTGTGTGTGTGTGTGTGTGTGTGTGTGAGGGGAATATGTTGGTCTGAGGCTGTGTTAGTGTGTGTGTTAGTGTGTGTGTTAGTGTGTGTGTTAGTGTGTGTGTGTGTGAGGGGAATATGTTGGTCTGAGGCTGTGTTAGTGTGTGTGTTAGTGTGTGTGTTAGTGTGTGTGTGTGTGTGTGTGTGTGTGTATGAGGGGAATATGTTGGTCTGAGGCTGTGTTAGTGTGTGTGTTAGTGTGTGTGTTAGTGTGTGTGTTAGTGTGTGTGTGTGTGTTAGTGTGTGTGTTAGTGTGTGTGTTAGTGTGTGTGTTAGTGTGTGTGTGTGTGTGTGTGTGTGTGTGTGTGTGTGTGAGGGGAATATGTTGGTCTGAGGCTGTGTTAGTGTGTGTGTTAGTGTGTGTGTTAGTGTGTGTGTTAGTGTGTGTGTTAGTGTGTGTGTGTGTGTGTGTGTGTGTGTGTGTGTGTGTGTGTGAGGGGAATATGTTGGTCTGAGGCTGTGTTTGTTCACAGAAACACACAGTAAATGCTGTAGTAAATCTGTAAGACGACCTGAGGGCATCTCTTAGTTTGACCTATTTAACAGCAGAACCACTTCAAACACAGAGTCTCCAACTGAAAGACTTACAGCAGATTCACATTAATACAGCAGAACGTTACTCTGTGTAAAAGTGAAAGCTGGTGACCTCTGGTGAAGCTGCTGAGTGAATGTACGTCACTCTCTGTCTTCTCACAGGTTCAGTGGTGAAAATGGTGAAAATTCCTGGAGTTCTGGTGTGAAAGCAGAAATGCAGTTGGGCTTGTATGCGCCGTGCGTCCGTCACACACCGCCGCCGCCGCTCCAGCCTGATTGGAAAATGTAAATTCATTGTGTGGCGGAAATGAGATCCAATCAATATTTTCAATGCTAATCCAGATAGATGTAGTCCCAATTCCTGCACGCTCTAAACGTCCGTGTATTAGCATCGCTATCTGCAGCAGCAGATTCCCCGTATCGCTGCATCCCTACCCAGCATGCTTTAGAGCTGCGACTGTGAAGAAGCTGCAGACGCACTACTTTTAGAAGCACCACAACAATCTTTCAGCGTAAAAAGCGCCTCTCTCTTCCTGCCGCCGCTTCCTCACTACTGTACACACAGCTGTCAGTCTCCGGAGCGCTCCAGCTGGCTCAGGAAAACAGACTCCTCACTGCCTCCCGACTGCCAGAAACCGGCAAGATGAAATGCAGCAAAACGCTGCCGTTTTCTGGCCTTCGCACCGCGGCTTTTACGCCTGTCGGATGATCTTTCTCTGAGCCTCTCGGGAGGAGAAGGAGCGATGTGTGTAATTAAAGGCACGCGTTTCATGTTGTGTTAAATTTGTGTGTGGGATTGAACTGCACACTCTGAGAGTGAAGGATGAATTACTGCTGTATGAACTGGGAGGACTGGGAACAGTAACAGTAATGGAGGAGCAGGGATGATGACTATTTTTAACCAATAGAAAAACCAAAACCAAAAGCTTTAAAATAACTGCAATAACCTTTATAGAGAGAGAGAGGGGACAGAGCTACAATAGAGTGAGGTAAAGTGAGGTGAGGTAGAGTAGGACAAGGTGATCTACAGGAAGGTAGAGCAGGGCAAAGTGAGGTACAGTAACGTAGGTTAATGTGAGGTAGACTGAGGTACAGTAAAGCAGAGTACGGCAAAATGAGGTACAGCAAGGTACGGTGAGGTAAAGTGAGGTACAGTAAAGTAGAGTAGGTTAAAGTGAGATACAGTAAGGTATAGTGAGGTAGAGTGAGGTACAGTAAGGTAGAGTGAGGTAAAATAAGGTAAGGTAGAGCGAGGTACAATAAGGTAAAGTAGGGTAATATGAGGTACAGCAAGGTATAGTGAGGTAGAGTAAGGTGAGGTAGAGTGAGGTACAGTAAAGTAGAGTAGTGAAAAGTGAGGTAGAGTGAGGTGGAGTAAGGTGAGGTAGAGCGAAGTACAGTAAAGTAGAGTGAGTTAGAGCGAGGTACAGTAAAGTAGAGTAGGTTAAAGTGAGGTACAGCAAGGTATAGTGAGGTACAGTAAAGTAAAGTAGAGTAGGTTAAAGTGAGGTACAGCAAGGTATAGTGAGGTAGAGTGAGGTACAGTAAGGTAGAGTGAGGTACTGTAAAGTAAAGTAGAGTAGGTTAAAGTGAGGAACCGCAAGGTATAGTGAGGTAGAGCGAGGTACAGTAAAGTAGAGTAGGTTAAAGTGAGGTACAGTAAGGTATAATGAGGTGAGGTAAAGTGAGGTACAGTAGGTTGAAGTGAGGTACAGTGAATTATAGAAGGGTAAAATTAAGGTAGAGTGAGGTACAGTAAAGTAGAGTGGGTTAAAGTGAGGTACAGTAAGGTATAGTGAGGTAGAGTGAGGTACAGTAAAGTAGAGTAGGTTAAAGTGAGGTACAGCAAGGTATAGTGAGGTAGAGTGAGGTACAGTAAGGTAGAGTGAGGTAAAATAAGGTGAGGTAGAGCGAGGTACAATAAGGTAAAGTAGGGTAATATGAGGTACAGCAAGGTATAGTGAGGTAGAGTAAGGTGAGGTAGAGTGAGGTACAGTAAAGTAGAGTAGTGAAAAGTGAGGTAGAGTGAGGTGGAGTAAGGTGAGGTAGAGCGAAGTACAGTAAAGTAGAGTGAGTTAGAGCGAGGTACAGTAAAGTAGAGTAGGTTAAAGTGAGGTACAGCAAGGTATAGTGAGGTAGAGTGAGGTACAGTAAAGTAAAGTAGAGTAGGTTAAAGTGAGGTACAGCAAGGTATAGTGAGGTAGAGTGAGGTACAGTAAAGTAAAGTAGAGTAGGTTAAAGTGAGGTACAGCAAGGTATAGTGAGGTAGAGTGAGGTACAGTAAGGTAGAGTGAGGTACTGTAAAGTAAAGTAGAGTAGGTTAAAGTGAGGAACCGCAAGGTATAGTGAGGTAGAGCGAGGTACAGTAAAGTAGAGTAGGTTAAAGTGAGGTACAGTAAGGTAGAGTGAGGTAAAATAAGGTGAGGTAGAGCCAGGTACTTTAAAGTATATTAGAACAAAGTGAGGTAGAGTAAGGTGAGGTAGAGTGAGGTACAGAAAAGTAGAGTAGGTTAAAGTACAGTGAGGTAGAGTAGGGCAAATTGAGATACAGTGAGGTAGAGCGAGGTACAGTAAGGTATAGTGAGGTAGAATAAGGTGAGGTAGAGTGAGGTACAGTTAGGTAAAGTAGAGTAATCAGCAAGGTTTAGTGAGGTAGAGCGAGGTGCAGTAGGTTAAAGTGAGGTAGAATAGGGCCAAGTGAGGTAAAGTAAGGTGAGGTACAGTAGAGTAGGGAAAGGTTATAGAGTAAGGAAAATTGAGGTAGAGTAAGGAAAGGACTATATTTTTAAATCATAATAACTTTAATAACATGATAAATATGACGTGGTAATTATGCCAAGATAGCAATTCACCCAGAAATGTACCTGAACTCAACCCATTTCCAGAACACCACGCCCATCAGTGTAGATATATTCAGAAGCTCTGCTGCTGTTTAAACCAGACAGGAGGAAGGAGTGAAAATAGACTGTTGGTGGGGTGTAAGATAGTGATGAACATCAGGGTGGAAGATGTAATCAGTCTGATTTTTTTTTTTTTTCACTTTTTTTTGCATTGATTTTCCATTTATTATTAGATTATTGTTTTTTTATTAGTTTTATACATTAATATATAATATTTTGTATTATTTTAAAGAATTTTAAGGCACATTTGCATATTACAGTCATTTTTCTCAGCTTTTCTCATCCTTTTGTAGCCCAAACTGGCCAGACCTCCCCCTCTGCTCTTCACTAAATGTGAAATATGGAGGAAATTGATCATCTGGATGCTTTTGCTGATTTGTTCATCAGTTTCTCAGCAGGGTAATTTAGAGGATGTTGTCTGTGGTGAGAGTGTGAGGTGTAAAAACACTGCCCCCTACTGCCCAGCTCTGACTTTTCATTCTGTTTCCTTTTCCATTGAGGAGAAATGCATTTTTTTATTTTATTTTATTTTATAATTTGTGTTTTGTATTGCAGAGTTGCTTAGCCAAGGTCCTGCTCTGCACATTTTAGAGAATTCCCTGCTTTAAACCACTTTATTTTAAGTATATTTTAGAACTATAATCTGTACAAAACATGTTCATGGAGTTCTTTATCACTTTAAATCACTCTCACATAAAGATAAAGATAAAAAAGATCTCACCAGCTTTATTCTTTTTACCAGTTTCAGTCTCTTTTAGAGCCTTTAAACGGCTCATTCTGTCACTTTTATGCAAATAAGATGTTGCTGGCCACACCCCATGTTTACGCTGAGTGTTTACCTACCACACGTTAGTGTAAGCTTGTGCTAAAAGTCAAAACACAAACAAGCTTATTTAAAAGCATTGTTTAAAAGCTGACTTGTCACAGACAGTAGGTATAGATCCCTCCCTCAGAAGAAGTCTACTGGATAATCCTGCTGTGTACTGTCTGAGGTTCTCAACCAGTAGACCAAAATGACAAATGTTTTTTTTTTTCTTTCAATAATTGATCTAGTGGGCGGGGCTCTGGTGGGGGTTGACAGGTGATGGGTGGAGCCAGAGGGGCTCTATGTAGGTTTCCTTATTGTGAGAGAGTGTGTCCTTCATCCAGTGGAGGGAGACAGTGAGAGAGAGTTTTAGGAGACTGTGGCTGATTCTATGTCTCTCTCTGTCTTTTTTTCTCTCTCTCTCTCTGTATATATATATATGTATTTTTTTCTCTCTCTTGTCTCCTTTTTCTGTCTGTTTTCTCTCTGTCTACCTTTTTACTTTTAACTAGTGTAAATAGAACTGATCTAAACTTTTGTAAACATACACCTACCTATCTCTATTGTACTTGGCTGGTGGTGTTTTTCCTCCATAGACTAATTCTAACCATTTGTTTCTTAGCTCTGAATTACTGGGTAAAGTATATAAACACTGATGTGCTTTTCCTGATCGACTCCTTTTTTTTAATGAATATTTTCTTTTACTAGCTGCTGCAGACAATGAGGAAGAGGCTGAGGAAGAGTTTCATCATGTGCAGCATCATAAACAACTCAGAGAGACCCACTGTATTTCATAAAGAAACAAGAGTTTTATATATATATCAGTGAGCGTACAGTGTAATAGGAGTGTGTTCCCCTGAGATAGTGAGGAGAGTAAGTCAGTAAGTCAGTCCCACAGGGAGTCGACTGCAGCTCCTGTCCTTCTGTCACCAACTAACTACAGCATCTCTGCAGGTTCCAACGTCCCAGCTGTCAGAGCAGAACCTGAACTACCCCACTACATCCCTCAGCAACCCCCCCACCGATCCACCACTCCACACACACACCTGCTGTATACAGCTCCTCTCCACACACACACACCAGCACTACAATAACAGCCTAACCAATCAAATCACAGCATTTCAGACCTCTCCAGCACTGAAATACGGGATATATAACGGGTTTCAGTCTGTGCCACCTGTGTTCCTCTGCTCTTCTTCACATTTACTAACGTTAAAATAAAGATAAAACACATTTAAAACACGTCTTTACAAAACACTATTCCCTTAATTTATTCTAGTACAGAAACACAATTCTAAAATCTAAATAAAGGAAAAGTTTCCTTTTTTTAATCCAATCAGAACAGAGGATAGCAACAGATTACAACACTGCTATCTAGTGGTCACAGTTTTATTACACAATTCTGGCACTTTACTATCTTTATTATCTAAGCTAATAATTAAGTATCGATACTGTATTTTTGAAAATCGATACAGTATTGCAAAACATATCTCAAAAAATATCACGATACTTTGATATCAATATTTGTGTACTCACACTAGACAAGGTTCTGCACCCTCCCCGCTCTCCCGCTGGCCTGCACTCACGCTGCGTTTAAACAATCCGTGCCCGAGCATTCATTACTGTCATTACTCACTGCTTAGTGGGCTATGTTTTCGATGTTGTGCCAAATTCATCACCCCCGCCATGAAAAGCGCCCTCTCTTAAGAACACATCTTTTTGATAAAAGTGGAGATAAACAATTGCAAAAGTCAGGGTTTATAGTTTCAGGATTATATTTTCAGTAGTTAACGATAAAATGATCAGGATGTGTCAACAGCTATTAAGGAAACATGCGAAGTTCAAGACCATCAGAGCTTCAGCCAGTATTTTGTTACTAGAACTGTGTGGGTGTGGCCTATGACTCCACCTGCTGCTCAATTCCCCAACAAATCTTAGCTGCTACTCTGAGAAAAAAAGGCCTCGACATTCGTCCAAATAGTTCAATGACCAAAGTACCAAAAATGTAATAAAATAGGAGTAAATTTTTTGCAATGGCGAATACTGCGAGCCCAGAAGGACTACAAGACAGATGACAAGCCCAAGCTGGCTGCTTTTTTCTCCTGAATAGGTAGCTAAGCTACTTTAGCCAAGTCATTTATAACAACCACTAGTTTGGCAGTGATGAGTATGCTGATAATATATGTCAGAAATCAAAAGTTAGACTATATATTTACTCAGTTTAGTTATGAATGAGATTGAGTTCCTTATGTCAGTAAACTGTCTGTTTCCCATGGCCATTTCTAACAACAATTATATCTATTTAGATGTTTTTTTGATCTGTTTGTCATATAAAATACAATAAACCAGAATTTGAAATTCTGAACTATTGCATTTTGTTTCTAAAGTAACCCAAATTGCTAAAGCTAGCCCTGTTTATACGGCTTTACACTCTTTTATATATGGTTTCAAATGACTAACGAACCGCCATTAAGTCCATTCCTGCTCACCTGAGTTATTATTTCACCTCTCATCTTTATTCCCAGCTGATCAATCCCGTAATGAATGGGGCCTGTGTTCTAGAGAGCCTTATTACCGTGCGTTTGCCAAAATCACTCACTTGAGTCGAGCACCATCTGCCAACCTCCCAAATATAATTAAAGCCTTTACCTGCTTTATCTGTTTGCACAATAGTTCATTAGCTCTTCAGGGAAAAGCTGCAATCTCTGACGCTGTGACGGGCTGTTAATCTGTCTGTATTTCTGTGATTAAACTGAAAATGGCATTTTGTATTAGCTTGTGTAACAAACATTTCCACTGGCAGATGCAGTAAAATAAATGGTGTAGTTTGGCTGGGTTAGCCAGCTAGCTAACTGCACTGTGAACTGTAAAAATACAGAATTAAAAAGAGATAAACAATCTAGATCATTATTCCAACTCACAAAATATTGTGCCAGCTCTGTAAAAACAATGAGAGCACTTAAAATGATGAGTTTCTTTGATTTTACCAAATTTTACCAAACCAAACTGAACTGCTTGAATTTTTGCACCAGGAGTAAAGCAGCATAAAGTTATCCAAAAGCAGTGTGTAAGACTGGTGGAGGAGAACATGATGCCAAGATGCATGAAATTAAAACTGTGATTAAAATCCAGGGTTATTCCACCAAATATTGATTTCTGAACTCTTAAAACTTTATGAATATGAACTTGTTGTTTTCTTTGCATTATTTGAGGTCTGAAAGCTCTGCTTCTTTTTTTTGTTATTTCAGCCATTTCTCATTTTCTGTAAATAAATCATAAATGCTATAAATGGCAATATTTTTATTTGGAATTATTAAACATTTATCTATAAATAGCAAAATCTGAGAAATTCAGAAATGGAAGTGGTCTCTTAATTTGGTTGTTGGGCATGTCAGTATGTCTTTGCTATCGTAGCATTGGGAAAAGTACACCTGTGTTTAATTTTGGGCGTAACGAGAAATAAACCAATCAGAGTGTCTCTTGCTCATCATTCTCTTTAAGAGTAGATCAGGTGAGCTCTGACTTTGGTGGATTGCTATTGTAACGGTGCAGCTACCTGGACGTGTTCAACAAACTCTTCTCAGCAGAGGAAACTGAGCTGCTGGTTGACGCTGTGAAGGAGCTCCAGCAGCTCATTTACGGGAACAGCAATGTTATTTTATTTACTATTCTGTTTATTGTTGATGTAAAAGTTGTGTTTGTGCACTGCAGCTCCATTGCCAAGATAGCGATGAACGTCTGACTGTTGGCGTCTGTCTAGGTTGTATTCAGTCAGTGGAGCTCCTGTGTTTTCTGTTACCAAGATAAACAAGATAAAACTCCAGAAATGTACCTGAACACACCTCATTTCCAGAACACCACGCCCATCAGTGTAGATATATTCAGAAGATCTGCTGCTGTTTAAACCAGACAGGAGGAAGAAGTGAAAATAGACTGATGGTGGGGTGTGAGATAGCGATGAGCATGTCATACTCCTGGAAATAAGGACAGTGAGTGAAGAATCAAGAAGGTGGTCGTAATGTTATGGCTGTTATAGAAGCAGGGAGCCCACAGAGCGCAGGGGTTTGAATACTTATGCAAATAAAGGGAATATTTCAGGTTGCGTTACGCAGTGGAACATCCACAGTGACGGGACCTGCCTCCCAAACTGCCTCTGTTACCATAGCTACCTGTGGACCACTCACATCGCTGGATCTCATGGCCATGCCACTGATGAGGTGCCGAGCCAGTGTCTGTGAAAACAGTGTGTGTGTGTGTGTGTGTGTTTTGTATGTGAATATATGTTGTATAGTGCATATATATGTATATATATATAAACATAGATATAATTTAGAGTAGTCATTGTACAGATTGTATAGTAGTATAGATTTACTGTCATCTGAAAATAATTCAATACACAGACATTAATGTCTAAATATCTGGCAACACGTCTGAATATACACCCCTGGATATTCAACATTGGCGTCTCATGGCAAAGAACTCTCTAATGATGTGAGAAACAGAATTGTTGCTCTATTTTGTAGCTATCCATTGAAAAACAAATATCTCTAAAGCAGCAACTTCTAAACTTTCAATGGAAGTCAATGTAAAAAGACTTTATTTCAGGCCATTTTAAAGCATTTCTATTGGTCCGTTCATCGAAAGCGGCGATATATAAAGATGGCACTTGGCTATAAGGAACCAAAACTGAGATACAGCATGATGGCCATACAGCAGTTTCCCAGGGTTGACTAAAGACCTTAAGTCCACATGTGTTGTCCACATAGATGCATGAGTGCTGCCAGTATTGCTGCAGAGGTTGATTCACTGCAGTGTAGGAGTGTGTCATATATCGTATCAAACAAGCAATAATATTGCCAACATTTTTGAGTATGGTGAACGATATTATACCCTAAAATATGGTGCCATATCACCCACCCCTAATTATTATATCTACTTTTTACTGTTTTTAGCAAAAGAAAAATGGGACTGTGTGAGTGCTGCTCACTAAAGAATTATAAACATGTACTGTAGTAATATGAACTGAAGTATGAACTGTGGATGTATAAAAGACTTTTTAAAATTAATTTAAAAGCCATTTGACCAGTGGTAGGATGGTCCCCCTTAAATGTGAGTCTTGGTCCTCCCAAGGTTTCTTCCTCCTCCTGCAGCTCTGAGGGAGTTTTTCACTGGGGGTTCTGTATTCTGTATTTTCTATGTTTAAAGTTTTTGCCTGATTGTTTGTCTTGTGATCATGTTTCTGTAAAGCTGCTTTGTGCCAACACCAGTTGTAAAAAGTGCTATACAAATAAATTTGATTTGATTCGAAGTATAAATGTACTGTGGAATACATTCTGAAGCAGAGCATGATCCCCTCCCTGTAGGATAAATGATCTGCATGGCAGTTTTTTCAGCGTAATAACAACAGTCACACCTTCAAGATGAAGCTAAACAAAAAGTTGATGGACTGGCCAAGTATTTCTCCAAACCTGAACCCAATTGAGCACCTGTGAGGCATCCTCAATCGAAAGGTGGAGAATGTTATCTAAGAGCGTTTTCACACCTATAGTTGTAGTGTTTCTCACTCTGGTTTGGTTTGGTTTGTTTTCACACAGGCATAAAAAACTAAACGCACCAAAATGCGCACCAATAAACCATGCGAGCACATCAGAGTCTCCTCTGATTGGTCAGAGCTGTCTGGCGTGTGAACAGGAAAGTAAATATAGTGAGAAGAGACTGTGTTCCAGCGCGTATATCTGTAGATCTGTATATCTGTGCAGTGTAAGGCTGATTTAATATTAACGCTAATTATCACAGCTATGAACAAGCGCTGTCTCTGCTGCTGCTCCATGCTGTTTACGCACTGAGCACGGTCTGTGCTGCATTCACTGCTCGCAGCCATGCGACTCTATTTACTATGTGTTTTTCACATGCAGATGTCTGCATAGTAAATGGATCTGCGCAGCTGCGAGCAGTAAATGCAGCACATACTGTCTGTGTTTTAACAGCATGGAGCAGCAGCAGAGACAGCGTTTGTTTATAGATCTTATCTAATATATCAGATTAAACGGTGCCTTATCAGCAGTTTAGCTCAAATAAAATGGGTCGGATCGAGACCACACTAAGAGTACAAACCAATCAGAGTCCTTTTTTAGCCAAAACAAATAGTGCTGGTGAGAAAGCAGCCTAAAAAGAGAGCAATTGAGAGAGCAAGTCGTTCTTAATTAATTGAAATATAATTTTATCTTATGTATTTTCATAATTGCTCTTTAACCAAGCAAACATGTTTTATCATATTACTTGATTAATAGAGGTAACTTTTTAATTTTTGCTAAAATATTTGATAGCTTCAGTGCTAGTTAGATCCAAATAAAACAGAATTTAATAAAAGAGAAGCAATTCAAACTCAGAAAAGACACACACACACACACACACACACACACACACACAGACACACGCCGTCCAAAGCAGTGTCCAAGACACTAATATAAACATAACACACACACACACACACATTCATACACTCTCCCACTCGCCAAGCCCCGCCCCTCGTGGCTAAGCTTGAATGAGCTAGCCGAGGCTGTCAGCGTGTGCGCAGGGAGGGGTGTGTGTGTGTGTGTGTGTGTGTGTGTGTGTGTGTGTGTGTGTGTGTGTGTGTGTGAGACAGCAGAGCAGCATGCGTTAGACTGAAACTCAGCCGTCTGCTTTCCCGCGCTAAACACACTCAGCGGCTCGGCTTCACCATGGCGTACAGGTTCTACCACTAGTGAGTACCGTGCACTTTATTACACTGTTATTACACTGTTATTACACTGTTATTACACTGTTATTACATAGGGTGTGTGTAGATGTCTGTGTGTGTTTATATGGCTGTCTGTGAGCGTGTGTGTGTGTGTGTAGGGTATATGGACGGGAGCTTAAATGAACAGGGAATCGATGATGGTGTCAGCAGTGTGTGTGTGTGTGTGTGTCGTCATTGTCTTGTTGATTGTTGTGGTTTTCAGATCAGCATGTATTTGCATTTGGGTCGTATTATTTATATGATTTGTATTGTGACGCACGGACACAATCACAGAGACGCAAATATTGGGAGTATTTTGAGTATTTTTGGGTATTTTGAGAATTTTTGGGTATTTTGAGTATTTTTGGGTATTTGGTGCATTTTGGAGTGTTTCGATTATTTACTGTCTAAATACTTTTGTTTCTGTGCTCAGCTGATTTACACTATGTAGATGGTGTGTGTTTGTGTGTGTGTGTGTGTGTGTGTGTGTCAGCAGTCTGTGTTTCGTCATTGTCTTGTTGATTGTTTGGTTTTATTGTATGTATATTTAGAAGCAGCGCAAGAGCTTATGTTTACATTACAGTTGTATTCGTATTGGGACACACTGTGACAAACTGAAATAATTAAAGTATTTCTGGAGTTTTTATGGAGTATTTTGGGAGTATTTATGGAAGTATTTGTAATATGTTTGGGGTATTTGGAGTATTTTCAGTCATTGATCCATCTGGGAGTCTGGGAGTCATCATTGTCTTGATGACTATATTTAACATCTAATTAGAATTAGCTGCGATTAGCTTGTGTGCATTATGGTCATGTAGGTATTTTGACACAGAGACAAACTCAAAAATGTTAATATTTGGAGTATTTTTGTGTATTTTGGAGTATTTTTGTGTATTTTGGAGTATTTTGTATATTTTGAGTATTGGGGGTTTTCGCTGTCTAAATACCTTTGTTTCTGTGCTCAGCTTATTTACACCACATTGATGGTTTGCATATATATATATATATATATATATATATATATATATATATATATATATACATATACACGTATACAGATGTTAGCTGTGTGTCGTCATTGTCTTGTTGATTATTTTAGTTTTCAGATCAGCTTGTGTTTACATTAGGGTCGTATTAATCGTATTGTGACACTGAGAGTCAGGTGAGCTCTGACTTTGGTGGATTGCTATTGTAACGGTGCAGCTACCTGGACGTGTTCAACAAACTCTTCTCAGCAGAGGAAACTGAGCTGCTGGTTGATGCTGTGAAGGAGCTCCAGCAGCTCATTTACGGGAACAGCAATGTTATTTTATTTACTATTCTGTTTATTGTTGATGTAAAAGTTGGGTTTGTGCTGCTGTGTGTTCATGTGTGTGTAATAAGTGGGGGCGTACGCTCGGCTCGGCACAGCGCCTGTGTTACCGAGATAGCGATGAACGTCTGACTGTTGGTGTCTGTCTAGGTTGTATTCAGTCAGTGGAGCTCCTGTGTTTTCTGTTACCAAGATAAACAAGATAAAACTCCAGAAATGTACCTGAACACACCTCATTTCCAGAACACCATGTGTGTGTCATCATTGTCTTGTTGATTGTTTAGGTTTTTCAGATCAGCTTGTGTTTGCATTACGGTCACATTCATATTGTGACACTGCGACAGACTCAGACTGAAATATTTGAAGTGTTTGGAGTGTTTGGTGTCCAAATGCTTGGTTTATGAGTGTGAATGCGTATGTGTGTGTATGTATTGTAATGTGCAGTAATTAGCGTCTGGCTGTGTGTTTTAATTCATTATCCGTGTTGGGAGGCTGAACGTGTTCTGAATTCCTCCACCACTTCCCTCCGTCAGTCTCTTCTTCCTCTAAGCTGGGGATGGGTTGGGTTGAGTGTGTGTGTGTGTGTGTGTGTGTGTGTGTGTGAGTGTGAGAGGAGGGGGGGATAAGACGACACGTCGCACGAATTCCAACCAGAGGCTTTTCTTTCTCTATTTTACGTAGCTCTGCTGATGATGTCACACCTGCTATTTCTGGAGAGCGTATAAGGCAGCTTTCTGCAGAACCTCGCCACTGTTAGAGCCGTATACACACACACACACACATACACACACACACACACACACACACACACACATACACACACACACACACACACACACACACACACACACGCACAAAGCTAAATTCTTCTCCAGCGCTTCAACACTAAGCTTATTAAGTCGTGGGGCCAGTCTCTGTCCATGTTCTTCCTCTGACCATCTTCACTATTGCTTTAGTCTCTCCTTCCTGTGTTTAACATAAGGGCTCATTGCTATCTTACACCCCATTAACACTAGTCTATTTTCACTCCTATTTCCTCCTGCCTGGTTTAAACAGCAGCAGAGCTTCTGAATATATCTACACTGATGGGCATGGTGTTGTGGAAATGAGGTGTGTTCAGGTACATTTCTGGAGTTTTATCTTGTTTATCTTGGTAACAGAAAACACAGGAGCTCCATTGACTGAATACAACCTAGACAGACGCCAACAGTCAGACGTTCATCGCTATCTCGGTAACACAGGCGTTGTGCCGAGCCGAGCGTACACCCCCACTTATTACACACACATGAACACACAGCAGCACAAACCCAACTTTTACATCAACAATAAACAGAATAGTAAATAAAATAACATTGCTGTTCCCGTAAATGAGCTGCTGGAGCTCCTTCACAGCGTCAACCAGCAGCTCAGTTTCCTCTGCGGAGAAGAGTTTGTTGAACACGTCCAGGTAGCTGCACCGTTACAATAGCAATCCACCAAAGTCAGAGCTCACCTGATCTACTCTTAAAGAGAATGATGAGCTCACCAATTAAAAGTTCTTACATCTCCCTCATCTGCTGAGTTGCCACGGACAGTAGGTACAGATTCCTCCTTAAGAAGAAGTCTGCTGGCTAGAATCCTGCTGTTCACTGTCTGAGGTTCTCAACCAGCAGACCCAAATGTCATTTTTGTCTTCAGCTGATCTAGTGAGTGGAGCTCTGTTGGTGGTTGGTGGTTGATGGGTGAGGGGTGGAGCCAAAGTTGTTTTATGCAGTTTTTTTCATTATTATGACATCGCAATAATAAAGTCAACTGTCGAGCACAAACAAAAAAATAGAATTAAAAATTAAATCTGTAGCAATGCATAATTATATTATAGATATTTTCCACAGAATATATATATTTTTAAATAAACTACATGTTCTCACAGTCCTGATGTGTCAAGTCTTTTTTCGAATATGTATTTTATCGATATATAAAGAAGAAACATCTCAACTCTCAGTTCATCCTATCCTGTTGTGCATCTCCAGGTCAGTCATAGTATCAGTGCTAACCCCTGGCCTCCACCCAAACTGCCTCTAATAGGAGCCCAAGCGTCTGGACTGGAGTTTGGACTGGATCCAGTGGAAGACGACTGGGAGTCGACTGTTGACCTGAGGGATGCTTTTGGATGTGATTTAGAGCTGCTGTGGGTCTTTCTTGCTTTTGACGAGAATAAAGGACCTATTACCGTAGCTTGCCATCAGCTGCCGGAGCCCCGAGAGAGCGCACACAGTTGTCTTTGCTGTTTTTCCTCTGGGTGGGTACAGTACAGTAGATGGTGCTCTCTTCTTTCCCCTCATCACTCATTGGGTGATATGGATCAGCACAAGGCTGCGTCTGTGAGCTGATGTATCAGAACCGAGTCGCTGTGCTTTCCTCCGAGCGTTAGCGCTGTGATGCTACTCGGTTCAAAAAGTTCAAAAAGAGGCGGAGTCTGACTTCACATGCATCGGAGGAGGCGTGTGCTAGTGTTCTTAACCCTCTTGGTGTTGGAGCTTCACTAGTGATAGAGGGAAATTGGGGAGAAAATGAGATTTTAAAAATTATAATAATAAAAAAAGAATGCTAGCTTGATTTAGGGCAGTGTGTCAGTGAGCTTTGCTATCAGAACGACAGGAAAAGTACACCTTTCTCGGCTCGAAATGAATCGCAACGCAAAAGGCACATACTAATTTTTTTAAATAATCTTCGGTGTCTTAAACTTGCTCATCATTCTCTTTAAGAGTAGATCAGGTGAGCTCTGACTTTGGTGGATTGCTATTGTAACAGTGCAGCTACCTGGACGTGTCCAACAAACTCTTCTCAGCAGAGGAAACTGAGCTGCTGGTTGACGCTGTGAAGGAGCTCCAGCAGCTCATTTACGGGAACAGCAATGTTATTTTATTTACTATTCTGTTTATTGTTGATGTAAAAGTTGCCAAGATAGCGATGAACGTCTGACTGTTGGCGTCTGTCTAGGTTGTATTCAGTCAGTGGAGCTCCTGTGTTTTCTGTTACCAATATAAACAAGATAAAACTCCAGAAATGTACCTGAACATACCTCATTTCCAGAACACCACGCCCATCAGTGTAGATATATTCAGAAGCTCTGCTGCTGTTTAAACCAGACAGGAGGAAGAAGTGAAAATAGATATATCTGTTTTTAGGTATATTTAGAGTTCTCTCACCTATATTTAGTATATTTTAGTTAGTTTGCAGTGTTTTATCACTGTAACACAGTTGAACAGTCGCTCTGTAAGCCGCAGCTGTCTGTTGCGTAACACGACCCACGACTCCATCTGCTCCTCAGCCTGGAGATCCGTGTGTTTTGCGCTGCATTACGGCCGCCGGGGGGAGGAGCCGGGGGATTGAGACCGCCGGCCGAGTCATGTGACCGCCGCTCAAGGTCACTCTGGTCAGGCGTTATTTATTCCTGAGGAGCAGCCAATGACTAATCACTCTCACTCTTATCCTCCACTCGACGCACGGGTTGCCTGATATTTCACTTCTCATTATTATACACCTCAGGAAACCCCCGTCATGATACTCCAGCCACCAGATACCTTGGTGGTAGGGGTGTGCATATCATATCATATATATCATATATCATACGTGATAATATCGCCAACATTTCTGAATATCGTACCATATCAACCACCCCTAATTTATCACATCAGGGTTTTACTTTTTTGCTGTTTTTATCAAAAGAAAAATTCACACTGTTCTCCTCATTTCCCATTATATATCTATATATCTAGAGACTTTAGATTATATCTGTCCAGTATCATTTATTTTACTTTAATCCTGAATATATGGAGAGATATATTTGGAGTGCATTATTATACTACATATTAGTATCATCTCGCATTTTTTAATATCTCAATTATTTAGTTATCGCGAAAATACAATAAAATATCGTGATATTATTATTGGACCTGGAGCTGATCATGACATAACAAAATAAAAAGTAGTAGGGGTGGGAATCTCGATGATGTTGCGATACTGTAGAGCTGGACGTTATATCAAGATTTTAAAATATTTATTTTAAATGTATCATTACTTTGTGAACAAATCCTAAAGAATAAAAAATAAAATATTAGCACACATTGACCCAGAAAGCATAAAGAATCAAGCTAACCTGCTCATAAAAATCTTACAATTACAGTATAATTGAAAATGTGAAACTATGGAAATATATTATATAAATGTATTACACACAGAGTGATCTATTCTAAGAGTTTATTCCTTTTATTGTTGAAAAAATCTGAATATTATATAAGACAAATTGGTACTTTTGGCAGTGTGGGCAGTGTTCAAAATACTGCTGGAAAATGAAATCTGAATCTCATTAAAAGTTGACGTGGCTCCTGAGACTTGCCTGATCTAAGCTGATCTAATATTAGCATTTTAATTAGCATTTTAACCTGCATTTAGTTAACAGTCAACATCAAATTAAGTCAATCATATTGAATAATACTGTAGGTCTATGCTTCTTCAGTGTTGCAATGTTTTTAAAAGCTCAGTTTTAATGCTCTAGTTACTATAAATAATGTGTGGTTTAAATCGTGCTCGGGCTCATAATGACAGTATGTGGGTTGGGTCGGGCTGAATTTACATACTAGACATCTAATATTAACGTTTTAACCTGGATTTAGTCAACTTTCAACATCAAGAAAATGCTTTTATTAAACACAAACTGCTCAAATCTCAGATTTTCTCAGAATCTCAGTTCTAAAATGACCCCACACAAATGGGATCATGTGACCAAAAGGCACCATTAGGAAATCATAACTGGCCAATTAGGAATGAATGACGCTCATTAATAATTCATTAATTACACACTCAATGATCTATTTTAAGTGCTTATTTCTTTTATTGTTGATGATTATGGTTTACAGCCATTAAAAACCCAAAAATCAATGTGTCAGAAAATTAGAATATTACATAAGACCAATTGGTACTTTTGGAAGTGAGGGCAGTGTGCCAAATCCTGCTGGGAAATGAAATCGGCATCTCATTTAAAAGTTGATGTGGCTCCCGAAACTGGCCTGATCTAAGCCCTGCTTTCTAGACATTTAATATTAGCATTTTAATTAGCATTTTAACCTGCATTAAGGTCTATGCTTCTTCAGTGTTGCAATGTTTTTAAAAAGCTCAGTTTTAATGCTCTAGTTACTATAAATAATGTGTGGTTTAAATCGTGCTCGGGCTCATAATGACAGTATGTGGGTTGGGTCGGGCTGGATTTACATACTAGACATCTAATATTAGCGTTTTAACCTGGATTTAGTCAACTTTCAACCTCAACAAAATGCTTTAGCGTTTTAACCTGGATTTAGTCAACTTTCAACATCAAGAAAATGCTTTTATTAAACACAAACTGCTCAAACCTCAGATTTTCTCAGATGTTCTAAAATGATCCCACACAAATGGGATCATGTGACTAAAAGGCACCATTAGGAAATCATAACTGGCCAATTAGGAATGAATGACGCTCGTTAATAATTCATTAATTACACACTCAATGATCTATTTTAAGTGCTTATTTCTTTTATTGTTGTTGATTATGGTTTACAGCCATTAAAAACCCAAAAATCAATGTGTCAGAAAATTAGAATATTACATAAGACCAATTGGTACTTTTGGAAGTGAGGGCAGTGTGCCAAATCCTGCTGGAAAATGAAATCGGCATCTCATTTAAAAGTTGATGTGGCTCCCGAAACTGGCCCGATCTAAGCCCTGCTTTCTAGACATTTAATATTAGCATTTTAATTAGCATTTTAACCTGCATTAAGGTCTATGCTTCTTCAGTGTTGCAATGTTTTTAAAAAGCTCAGTTTTAATGCTCTAGTTACTATAAATAATGTGTGGTTTAAATCGAGCTCGGCCTCATGATGACAGTATGTGGGTTGGGTCGGGCTGGATTTACATACTAGACATCTAATATTAGCGTTTTAACCTGGATTTAGTCAACTTTCAACCTCAACAAAATGCTTTTATTAAACACGAACTGCTCAAACCTCAGATTTTCTCAGATGTTCTGAGATGTTCTAAGATGACCCCACACAAATGGGATCATGTGACCAAAAGGCACCATTAGCAAATCATAACTGGCCAATTAGGAATGCATGGCGCTCGTTAATAATTGATTAGGCTGTTAGGGATATTTAAATGTGTTTTGCCGGCCGTATCTGGAGGATCATACAGATGTTGAGAGGAGAAGCAGCAAATCCTCCAGCCATCAAATATTAAACCAGCTGTCTAAATATTTCATCACCACCCGTCTATAATTATTTGATGGCATCACGGCGATCTCCTGACAGGCAGCTTCAGTATCATCCATCACACTGGATTCACACACAATCTGGATGCATGACTGCAGCTCATTATACTCCTACTGTTTTATGGAATTAATCATTTATAAATATATACATATATTATCAATGTCATGCAAAATCCTCATATCTCTGAATGACACAATTTAACACCAGCAGAAGGACAAAACCCTTCTTGACTTTCAGTTGAGTGTAAAAAGTCATGTTGCATCATTTCTATTGGTCCATTCCTCATGAATATTAAACTGGATGCAAATTACCAGTGCCAGGCCAGATTACAAATGGTTAAAATGCAAAATGTGACTATTTAACGGAAACAAAAACACTGTACACAGAGCTATCTGATCATATACAGACTCTTTTTTTATATGTATGTTATTTTTATGTTTTATATATGCATGTCAGTAGTTACTAGGGGTGGGACAATATATCAATATATTGAATTATTTTGATTATATCGGATAAATACTTGACATCAAATATTGGTATTTTTATTAAAACATAGGAGCTCTAAACTCTATAAGACTCGGCCCTCGATTAGACTAATCAGAGTCATTGCTTTATGCTTCGTTTCTCCATGTGGTGGCGCTATAATCAAATAAATAAAGTTAGTAAACCTGTGGTGAAGAATATTGGTCGTTAAATTCTGTGAAACTGAAAAACTGTTATTAGATTTTTGGATTATTTAGAACCAAAGATGCTGTAAAGTATCGTAGAGAATTGTCTTGCGATACATTGACTGGATTTTGACCTTTTCTCCATTTTATTATTGTAAAAGTAATTTTAATTTTGTATCTGAATGGTGTTTAAAAAGGAGATGGTCTCAATCTGGTTCCAAATGGCTGTTCAGGTGCAGTTTATTCTGATTTATTTCCAAGACAATAATTACTACAGGTATTCGCTAATGCTCATCTCTACTGCTGCTGCATGCTGAACTGTTTTTTTACTTTTAACTGATCTAAGCTCTACTTTCTAGACATCTAATATTAATTTTTTAATTAGCATTTTAACCTGGGTTTAGTCAACAGTCAACATGAAGTTCAGTCAATCATATTAAGTAATACTGTAGGTCTATGCTTCTTTAGTGTTGCAATGTTAATTATCATCATTCTGAACAGATTTCGTGTTTTAACTCTGCTTACTGCAAATTCTATTGAAAACACAAATTTTCCACGAAATCAGCATGAAATCAGCTTCATACTGCAGAAATATATGCACTAGTTTGGAACACAGAACGTTCTTGTTGTATTTACTTTCTTTCCTCCCAGGCTAAATAATTTTGACCAATCAGAGGGTATGAATATGAACTCATGGTTTATTGAGCGCAATTTGGTGCGTTTAGGTTTTTACTTGTGTGAAAACAAACCAAACGCTTTAAGTAAACAAACTCATCAACTGATTCAAACCTTAAAAACCAACTACAGAAGTGAAAACGTCCAAATTATGTCAAATTGGAGGCGAATCTAACAGAGTTTAGAGCACTTATGTTTCAGATTTTAATGAGCAATATACATATTTAATGCCGCTTATTGATACTATACAAAATATAGCAATATCAGTATCATCCCATCACAAGCTGAACAGGTGTACTAACTTGTCTTATATCTGCACTAGTAAATAGGCAGTACAAAGTAGAAGTTTCTGCATCATTTTCAAAGATAATCTCCGATTTCTGATCATAATTCCACGATTAAACCCTCCATTCCCTCACTCTCTGCACTGGTATCTCACACTGGCACTCAGGCTGGCACTCTGTGGGCAGCGCTGTGCCATCAGTCTTGGCCGCATGACTTCCTGGGCATTTAGCATTAGCCCAACACCTGGCCTGTCTGGCACTGAACACTGCTGCTGTCTAGACACGTAATTGTTCACATGTCAATGTGGGGCTGATGATGGAGGAAGTTTGAATGTGTAATATACATATATACAGATCTAAAAAAAAAATTAGAGAGCACTTAAAAATGATGAATTTCTTTGATTTTACCAAATTAAAAACCTCTGGAATATAATCAAGAGGAAGATGGATGATCACAAACCATCAAACCACCAAACTGAACTGCTTGAATTTTTACACCAGGAGTAAAGCAGCATAAAGTTATCCAAAAGCAGTGTGTAAGACTGGTGGAGGAGGAGAACATGATGCCAAGATGCAGGAAATTAAAACTGTGATTAAAAACCAACCAGGATTATTCCACCAAATATTGATTTCTGAACTCTTTGTTCCTTGCGTTTTTAATAGATTAATAGTTTTTGACCAGTAGGCCAGTCATGATTTTTTTATTGGATTATTTTTTATTACAGTTTGTCTTGTAATAAATACAAACTGTACTATGTTTGTGCTTTTTGTAGATGAACCAATTATGTGACCGTGCATGTGGCACTGGGAGCGGATAGGGAGTTTTCACACATGCAGTGGCACCAGTCCACTTAAAGAGAAAAAAGGCCCACTAAAAATTATTTCTTGCTCATTACCAAAGTATTTTAAGTGTTTTTTAAGTAATTTCAGTGACAGGGCAGTATCTTGTCCAAGTCTTGCAAGTCTAGCTTGCATATGTAGAAGCGTGGCATTACAAACTGAACCAATCACGTGACCTCACACATAGCACAGGGAGCAGATAGTGAGCTTTTACAAATGCATTGGAACCGACCACACCAGAGTCTACATCCGGCTCTGAAACAGCTTTACCAAACTGTACCGACCCCGTGGAGCAAGTGCTAACAGGCGGGTCTGGGGGGAAAAAAAGGCTCGCTAAAAATGATTTGTCGCTCGTTACCGAAGTATTTTAAGTGTTTTTTTAGTGATTTGAGTGGCAGGGCAGTATCTTGTCCAAGTCTTTTTCGAGTCTCTCAGCCCTGGGTGGGCGTGGCCCACAGCTTGAGTCCGCTAATCAGGCGCTTATATAAGAAAATCTACAAGTAACTCTTGCCGTTCTCCTGAGAAACGGGGAGGAAATCAGGTCTTATTTTTCCTTTTCACAAAAGTCTAAATGAGTGCTCGGATGGCTGATTTCCAGCTTTGTTTTTGAGCCGCGCTGATTGGCTGCTCACGGCTGGAGCCGGCGGTAAACAGATCAGCGGTGAAAGCAGCTGGAGACGGCTGACATTTCATTCACCTTTTCATCTTTCTCTCTGCAATCGTTTTATTCGCCGCAACACTGGAACCTTTCAAAGCAAAGGTTGAGCCTCTGTTTCATCTCATCTAACAGCCGCTCCCATCCACCTCCATCCATCCATCCACCTCCGTCCATCCACCTCCATCCACCTCCATACGTCCACCTCCATCCGTCCACCTCCGTCCATCCACCTCCATCCACCTCCATCCATCCACCTCCATCCATCCACCTCCATCCATCCACCGCCAGCGCCATCCACCTCCATCCATCTCCATCTCCATCCACCTCCATCCACCTCCATCCATCCACCTCCCTCCATCCACCTCCATCCATCCACCGCCAGCGCCATCCACCTCCATCCACCTCCATCCATCCACCTCTATCCATCCACCGCCAGCGCCATCCACCTCCATCCATCTCCATCTCCATCCACCTCCATCCATCCACCTCCATCCATCCACCTCTATCCATCCACCGCCAGCGCCATCCACCTCCATCCATCTCCATCTCCATCCACCTCCATCCACCGCTAGCGCCATCCATCTCCATCATCTCCATCTCCATCCACCTCCATCCATCTCCATCTCCATCCACCTCCATCCACCTCCATCCATCCACCTCCCTCCATCCACCTCCATCCATCCACCTCCATCCACCTCCATCCACCTCCATATGTCCACCTCCATCCATCCACCTCCATCCACCTCCATCCGTCCACCTCCGTCCACCTCCATCCACCTCCATCCGTCCACCTCCGTCCATCCACCTCATCCATCCACCTCCATCCACCTCCATCCGTCCACCTCCGTCCATCCACCTCCGTCCATCCACCTCCATCCATCCACATCCATCCACCTCTATCCATCCACCGCCAGCGCCATCCACCTCCAACCATCTCCATCTCCATCCACCTCCATCCATCCATCCACCTCCGTCCATCCACCTCCATACGTCCACCTCCATCCGTCCACCTCCGTCCATCCACCTCCGTCCATCCACCTCCATCCATCCACCTCTATCCATCCACCGCCAGCGCCATCCACCTCCAACCATCTCCATCTCCATCCATCTCCATCCACCGCTAGCGCCATCCATCTCCATCCATCCATCCACTTCCATCTATCCACCTCCATCCACGACAGTGGGTGAGCTCTGCGGTACAGTTAAAAAGTGAATCAGTGTGTGAGAGAAACCAGTCTGTTAAGTTTGTGTTTTATGATTTTGTCAAATAAAACGCTAGTTTTCAAGCCATTTTTTATTTTATTTTTAAATCTCGTATTGTGATATTAGTGTCTCGTCACACCCCTACCATCCATCCACCTCCATCCATCTCCATCCACCTCCAGCCTCTTCCCTCGCTCTCCATCCAGCCGGGCGTAGCGACGGCAGCACCACTCCTCTTCATTACGCTGCTGGAGGACGGAGGGAAAAAAAAAGCAGACCATGTTCTTCTCATGTTCTCTCCATCCTTAATGGCCTTCGCTGTGCTTTCAGAACAAAGCCTCAGCCTCGCTCTTTCAGTTCCTTTAAAGCTCTGAGCTTCTGAAGAACCCAGAAGGATTTTTTTCTGCAGCTACAGTACGTTTAATAAGCACACTGTACTGTACGCCTCTAAAAATGGGGAGAGAAAAGGACAAATTACACTTAAAAATAGATTAAAAATGCAAATAATACATGGTTTTAAAAATTTTAATCAAATAAAATAAATCTCTGTGAAACATAGTGGTGGCAGCATCATAATGCTGTGAGTTGAAAGGAAGATGGATGAACGTAAATACAGGACAATCCTGAAAGAGAGCCTGTTGTAGACGGCAAAAGACTTGAGACTGGGAAAAATATTATGGCATAGGTGGAAGCGACATTTTGCAAATTGAACCAATCATGTAACCACACAGGCTGCACAGGGAGCAGATAGTTTTGTATATCCTTAGTGACCTTTGCTGTGCTTTTAGAACAAAGCCTCAGTCTCGCTCTCTGAATTCCTTTAAAGCTTTGAGCTGTGCTGTGTGCCTATAAAATGTGGAAGAAAAGGACAAATTGGCCTAAAAAATAGACTAAAAAGACACTTAAACAGACTTAGGTATTTTATTGAGATTTTAAGTGATGGACCGGCACAAAGAAGCACATAATTGTGAAGTGGAACAAAAACAATACATGGTTTTCAACCTTTGAATCAAATAAAATAAATTGCCATAAACACACTATCTCCACTGTGAAACACGGTGGTGGGAGCATCATGCTGTGAGTTGATAGGAAGATGGATGGAGATAAATACAGGACAATCCAGTATGTTTAATGAGCACACTGTACGGTGTGCCTATAAAAAAGAGGAAAGATAGGACAAATTAGACAAAAAAAATAATTTAAACAAACTTGTATGTATTTTACTGAGATTTTAAGCGAAAGACCAACACAAGAAGCACATATTTGTAAAGTGGAATAAAATGGAAACATGGTTTTCAAAATTTGAATCGTATAAAAGTTGTCACCCTGAACGCACCATACTGTGAAACATGGTGATGGCAGCATCATAATGCTGAGCTTTTACGTTATATTGTATCGATACATGGAATAAATATCACAATATGTTTATTGAAAAATAGTCACTATAAACTCTCTTAAGACTCGCCCCAAATTAGATTTACTAAAGTTACTGCTTAATTACTCCACATAGGAGCGCTATAATCAAAAGGATAGGGTTACTAATGCATAGTAAACATGCTTATAATCCTCCAGGCCTGTGTGTTCCTAATGCATTTATTTACAGAAAATGAGAAATGGCTGAAATAACAAAACAAGTTCATATTCATAAAGTTTTAAGAGTTCAGAAACCAATATTTGGTGGAATAATCCTGGTTGGTTTTTAATCAAAGGTTTAATTTCATGCATCTTGGCATCATGTTCTCCTCCACCAGTCTTACACACTGCTTTTGGATAACTTTATGCTGCTTTACTCCTGGTGTAAAAATTCAAGCAGTTCAGTTTGGTGGTTTGATGGTTTGTGATCATCCATCTTCCTCTTGATTATATTCCAGAGGTTTTACATTTAATAAAATCAAAGAAAATCATCATTTTTAAGTGCTCTCTTTCTTTTTCCAGAGCTGCATTAGTGTTTCAGCCCATTTTTGTTGTGTTGGGAGTGTTGTGCTAGGAGTGTTGAGGTGCTATCGTGTCAGGGATCAGTGTATTGGCTGTGGGCTGCAGGGAGGAGAGTCTGTAGGGGGATATAAATCAGATCCACTAGAGGGAGCAGTGCTGTAACACACTGCGTCTGATTTTACTCTCTGTAAACGAGTGGAGAGGATGAAATGAAATGATGAAATGATGAAATGATGAGATGTTTTAGATTTTTATCTTTATTTTCTGTGGTTTATAGAATTGCAAAGTAGAGATGTGCTATATCGTATCGTACGCAATAATATCACCAACATTTTTAAATATGGTGAACGATATTATTCCCTGAAATATGGTACCATATCACCCACCTTTAATTATCAGAGAAACTCATCGTTTTTAAAGTGCTCTCATTTCCTGAGGCGGTCCTGATGAGTGCCAGTACTATCATCATCATCACGTTTTTGCGGAGAATGTACTTGAGAATACTTTCAAAGTTCTTGAAATTCTTCTTAAAGTATTTTATTCTTTATTTAGTTGAGTAGTTGTTGCTTCTCATAATCTGGATTAGAACATTACTCAAATAGATCTATTCACTGTAGGTTTTTTTTTTTGTACTGTTTTTATCAAAAGAAAAATTCCCACTTTTCTCATTTCCCATTATATATCTACTAGATACAGATTATATCTGTCCAGTATCATTTATTTTACTTTAATCCTGGATATATGGAGATATTTGGAGTGCATTATTATTATTATTATTATTATTATTATTATTAGTACCATGACTAATAATTCTGGATTATTGACTTCTGTTACTGTAAATCTGATAAAATTCTTGTATTTTTTAATATCTCAGTTATTAGGGGTGTGCCATATCATATATTATATCATATATGCAATAAAACAAAAATAATTTTCATTTTGTTCCAGTAGTGCATTTTATTTTTATAAATTCAGTGTTTTGTCATATCACCAAGAGTATCGTTATCACAAAAATAACATACAATATTATGATATTATTTTAAGGCCATATCGCTCACCTCTGTAAGAATTTTTTTCTTTTTTTTTAACACTTTCTATGAATGTTTAAAAAAAATACTCATAACATATTATAATGCATTTATAAAGCATTATAAACATGTTAAAACACATTTATAATAAGGTATACCAAACATGTGTAGTCATGTTTATTCTAATCACAATCACTCTCCCTTTCCTGGGGCGGACCTGATGAGTGCCAGTTTCATCATCATAATGTGTTTCATGGTCTCTTTTTGCGACTGTTGAAGTTCTGGAATTGTGTTTTTTTTTTGTACTATGTAAAAGTTAATTTTAGCTTAATTTTAAAATGTTTTCTTGTATTAATCTTATCTTATTTTGGTGATAATTTCTTATCAGTTAAGGCGGTAGAGTGAGCAGCTGAGGAGCTCTGGAGGATTTATGGAGCTCTATCAGATCTTTATCCGTCCCTCAGCGCTGATGGAGAGCCGGGGGCCACACGGCTTCATCATTCCAGCTGTGACCCCATCTGGCCCCTCCTGCCCCGCCAATAACTCCAATTACACGCCCATCTGCCCCACCAAGGGGGCGGGGCCTCGCTTAGGGCGGGGGTTAAAGAGACGCTCATCCTGCTCTGAGCAACGCTAACGCTTGGGTTTGGCTGTCTACACTAGTGATTGCTCATGTGTTCCTATTGAGTGGCTAGCTGGTTGCTATGGTTTTCATAAGTGGTTGCTGTGTGGTTCCTATGGTGTTTGTACGCAGTAATACAGTCGAAATTTTTGATACAAATTTAAAAAAAAAAATGACATAGTGATGAGAGATATTCCTGAAAGACTGTTGGCTTTATTCTGTCATTTTGGTTGCTATGGGTTTGTTTTGGTGTGTTACTAAGTGCTTCGTTCGGTATCCCAGGTGGTTGCTATGGTGTTCTTTCTTTTTTAGCAGTTTAAATAAGAATCCATCTTTGCCAATGTTACATTTTCCATTATTAACAGTCATATACTATTTTTTAATTGTCATGCAGGCAGAATAACATATTTATCATTCAGAACTGTATGCTTGCTACAGTGTTGCTAAGTGGTTGCTTAGAAACAGCGTAGCAACTACCTGGGATACCAAAGTGGTTTCTAGGTGTTTGTTGTGGTGTGTTACTAAGGGGTTGTTTTGGTATCTCAGGTGGTTGCTATGGTGTTCTTTCTTTTTTTAGCAGTTTAAACAAGAATACATCTTTGCTAATGTTACATTTTCCATTATTAACATTCCTGTACTATTTGTTAATTGTCATGCAGGCAGAATAACATCTTTATCATTTAGAACTGTATTATTGCTACAGTGTTGCTAAGTGGTTGCTTAGGAACACAATTGCAACTACCTGGGACACCAAATCTGCTTTCTAGGAGGTGTTTGTTATTGTCTTTTACGTAGTGGTTGTTTTGGTATCCCAGGTGGTTGCTAGGTGCTTTCTAGGTGGTTTCTATGGTGTTTGTACGTGGTAATATCGTAAAATATTTTGACACAATATTAAAAAAATCCATATAGTGATGAGCAATTTCGGTTGTCATGGGTTTGTTTTGGTGTGTTACTAAGTGCTTAATGTGGTATCCTAGGTGGTTACTATGGTGTTCTTAATTTTAGCAGACAGAATAACATCTTAATATCATTCATAACTGTATGCTTGCTACAGTGTTGCTGAGTGGTTGCTTAGAAACAGCATAGCAACTACCTGGGATACCAAAGTGGTTTCTAGGTGTTTGTCGTGGTGTGTTACTAAGGGGTCGTTTTGGTATCTCAGGTGGTTGTCATGGTATTCCTAAGTGGTTGCTATGTGGTTTCTATGGTGTTTGTATCCAATATTAAATAAAAACCAACCAGGGTTATTCCACCAAATATTGATTATTTCTGAACTCTTAAAACTTTATGAATATGAACTTATTTTCTTTGCATTATTTGAGGTCTGAAAGCTCTGCATCTTTTTTGTTATTTCAGCCATTTCTCATTTTCTGTAAATAAATGCTCTAAATGAGAATATTTTTATTTGGAATTTGGGAGAAATGTTGTCTGTAGTTTATAGAATAAAACAACAATGTTCATTTTACTCAAACATAAACCTATAAATAGCAAAATCAGAGAAACTGATTCAGAAACTGAAGTGATTATTGCTGTTATTTTCAATTTTTAAATTCTCAGCTATCAGCTCAGTATTATTATGGTCTGTGTAACGCTGTGTTTCGGAGCCACACTGCAGCAAATCCCCCTCATTAGTATGAGCAGCATCACGTCTACAGGACTCAGCAGATTTAGGGGAGGCAGTTTATTGGAGAAGTCGAGTGGAGCTGAAACTGTTCTCTTCAGAAACACAGATACTGTGATGTAACCTCTTTACAATTTACTAATGTTATAATGATGAAACTGGCACTCATCAGGAACGCCCCAGGAAAGAAAGAGCAAGAGTTTCCTCTGTTGTACAGGATACTATTGCTATTGTGTTCCTAAGTGGTTTCTCTGTGTTTGTTGTGGTGTGTTACTAAGTGCTTGTTTTGGTTTCCCAGGTGGTTGCTGTTGTGTTCCTGAGAGCTTCTAGGTGTTCATTGCGTAGGGACTAAGTGCTTGTTTTGGTGTTCCTAAAGGGTGGCTAGGTGGTTGCTATGGTGTTACTGAGTGATTTATAGATTTATTTTTTTGTGTAGTTATGAAGTGCTTGTTTTGGTATCCCTGGTGGTTCCTATTGTGTTTGCTATGATGTTTCTAAGTGGTTGCTATGCTGTTCTTAAGTGGTTTCTAGGTGTTTGTTGTGGTGTGTTACTAAGTGCCTGTTTTGTTGTCCCAGGTGCTTGCTATTGTGTTCCAAATGAGAGGCTAGATGGTTGCTATGGTGTTCCTAAAAGGTTGCTAGGTGGTTGCTATGGAGTTCCTAAATGGTTGATAGGTGTTTGTTGTGGTGTGTTACTAAGTGCTTGTTTTGGTGTTACAGGTGGTTGCTATGGTGTTCCTAATGGGTGGCTAGGTGGCTGCTATGGTGTTCTTAAGTGGGTGATTGGTGGTTGCTATGGTGTTTGTCGCAGTCTGTTATTAAGGACCTGTTTTGGTATCCAAGGTGGTTGCTGTTGTGGTCCTACTGAGCTGCTAGGTTATTTTGTGTAGTTACTCTGTGCCTGTTTTTATATCACAGACAGTTGCTTTTGTGTTCCTAATGGGTGGCTTGGTGGTTGCTATGGTGTTCTTAAGGTGTTGGTAGGTGGTTGCTGTGGTGTTCTTAATTGGTTGTTTTGGTAATGGAGACTCTAACAGCAGACGAATGGGAGGAGGTAGAATGTAAAACGTTTTTGTCTGATATGCTGGTGCTCTAGTGCGACCTCTACTGGAAGGAAACTTGTAATGCTTTTTTAATGTGAGTAGTCCTTCACTTCATCTACACCTGAGAGTCTTAAATCTTTCATTTTCAGGTAGGAACTGAACTGAGAGTGAATTTTAAGTCATGAGTTAACAGAAGCCGCGCTGCTGGAGGCCCTACTTTTTCATTTTCTGTTTTCCGGCCGCTCCAGGCCGATACGTTTTAATAGTGTCAGGCGATAACGTCAAATTTACATAAGCTCGGCCTTTAATAGTGCCTTTAATTAATGCTTTCCTGCGAATTTCAGTATCATTCAATTTCTCACACGGCACCGTCAGGTCACGCCTCTGATAACAGTGAGGAGAAAGAGCTGTTCGTGTCCTGGAGCAGTGATTTAGATGTTCCTGGAAGGCAGCAGTGTGTGAACGAGGTGAGGAGGGGAGTGTGGGTTCTGCTGCTGCTGATGCTAAAACTGCCGTTAGCGCTTATTAGCCTCGGAGCTCATTGACTCGGACCAAGAGCCCAGCTGGATGCTAAGAGCTGGTGCACCTGCTGTACGAGTGGCTGCTTGGCTCTAAAGGCTAACTGCTAGCCGCGCTCGCTGACAGACCTGGTTCTTGTTGCTGAGGACCTGAAGTGACTGGTAATTACCTGCTAACACACCTGATAAAAGTCCTAGAAGACACACTGCAGTGTGCTGAGTAGAAGCGGCAGTCGCTAAAAGCTAAAGGCTAAAGGCTTTGACCACCCTTGAAGCTTGTAGGACCCGATCTTGGTAACAGAAAACACAGGAGCTCCACTGACTGAATACAACCTAGACAGACGCCAACAGTCAGACATTCATCGCTATCATCTCTATTTTGCTCTGCGTTTTGAGCCATTCAAGGCATACTTTTCCCGTCGTTACGATAGCAAAGACACACTGTCACACCCTAAATGAAGCTGCAAGATGCATTATTAACAGTCTATAGATCACTAAAGTACTATAAAGATACTGTGAAGTAACATACAGAGAATTGTCTTTACAATTTATTGACGTTATAATGATGAAACTGGCACTCATCAGGACTGCCCCAGGAAAGAAAGAGCAAGAGTTTCCTCCGTTGCACAAGATACTATAGCTATGGTATTCCATAAGTGGTTGCTTAGGTGTGCTTGTGCTTGTTTTGATATCCCAGGTGGTTGCTATGGTGTTCCTAAGTGGTTGCTAGGTGTTTGTTGTGATGTGTTACTAAGTGGGTGTTTTTAATATTTCAGATGGTTGCTATGGTGTTCCTAACTGTTTTCTAGTTATTTTTGTAGTTGTTCTTTTTTTATGCCAGGTGGTTGCTATGGTGTTTCTAACTGTTTTCTATTTTTTTTTTTTGTGTAGTTATGTGATTTTTCTGTATCCCAGGTGGTTGCTATCGTGTTCCTAAGTGGTTTCTAGGTGTTTGTTGTGATGTTACTAAGTGCTTGTTTTGATATCCCAGATGGTTGCTATGGCGTTTCTAACTGTTTTCTAGTTTTTTTTTGTGTAATTATGTGATTTTTCTGTATCCTAGGTGGTTGCTCTGGTATTCCGAAGTGGCTTCTAGGTGTTCTGGTGTCGATCTTTGCGTCCTTAGCTAACGTACTGAAGCTACGCTGCTAAAACCGTATAGCTAACGAGTAAAAGAAGAGCCAATTAGCATCTAAACCCTCACACACACTCAGATACACACACTTAGCCGTTAGCCTAAAGAGCAGGAAACCTACAGAATGAAGCTAACGCTAACAGAAGGAAAGGAAGCGAGGGAGATGATTGGGATGAGTAGAAGGAGTGAAAGTGAAGGATGAAGATGAAGGAGTGCAGGGCTGAGAGGTCGTGAGGTTCTCTGCTGGTTTGTTTGTTTTTTTGTTGTTAATCTGTGGATTTATCCTTTAATCCTCTGCAGAGTAAAGCCTGTTATATTTAGCTCCTGATCATCAGCCCAGGACTTTCCTAGAAGGACCTTTTGTCTCCAGCTCTCTTTGTCTCTCTCTTTCTCTTTCCGTCTTCTAATTTTTTCTCCTCCTTTACATTCTCTCTCTGCTCTGTATTCTTTCTGTTCCTTTTCTTTTTGTTTTTTCTCTCTTTCTCTCTCTCTATCCACTCTTCACTTTATCATTATTTATATTGTCTTCATTTTCTCTCTATCCTGTTTTATTTATTGATTTATTGATTTATTTTGATTTTGTAGCTCTGATTCTGAAGCTCTGATGCTAAAATTCTGATTCTGAAATTCTAATTCTGAATCTCTGATTTCAAAGCTTTAATTCTGATTCAGAATCTCTGTTTCTGGAGCTCTGATTCGGGTGCTTTGTTTCTATTTATGTAGCTCTGATTCTAGAGCTGTGTTTCTGGAGTTCCGAATTTCTGATTCTGAATTTCTGATAATTCTGTTGCTCTGAAGATCTGATTCTGGAGCTCTGATTCTATTTCCGAAGCTATAATACCGTTTCAGAATCTCTGATTTTGACGCTCTGACGATTTTAAAACTCTGACTCTGAAGCTCGGATTAATCTGATTCTGAAGCTCTGAATCTCTGCTTCTGGAGCTCTGATTCTGAATATCTGATTCAGATTTTGGAGCTCTGATTCTGAATATCTGATTCAGATTTTGTAGCTCTGATTCTGGATCTCTGATTCTGAAAGTCTGATTGTGGAGCTCTGGTTCTATTTCTAAAGCTCTTATTCTGATTCTGAATCTTTAATTTTCTGAAATTCTGATTCTGAATCTCTGATTCTGAATCTCTGAAGCTCTGAATCTCTGATTCTGAATCTCTGAAGCTCTGATTCTCTGAATCTCTGAAGCTCTGATTCTGAATATCTGAAGCTCTGATTCTGAATCTCTGATTCTGAAGCTCTGATTCTGAAGCTCTGAATCTCTGATTCTGAAGCTCTGATTCTGAATCTCTGAAGCTCTGATTCTGAAGCTCTGATTCTGAATCTCTGAAGCTCTGATTCTGAAGCTCTGATTCTGAAGCTCTGATTCTGAAGCTCTGATTCTGAATCTCTGAAGCTCTGATTCTGAAGCTCTGATTCTGAATCTCTGAAGCTCTGATTCTGAATCTCTGAAGCTCTGATTCTGAATCTCTGAAGCTCTGGTTCTGAATCTCTGGTTCTGAAAGTCTGATTTAGGATCTCTGCTTCTATTTCTAAAGCTCTGATTCTGATTCTGAATCTTTGATTCTGAATCTTTAATTTTCTGAAATTCTGAATCTTTGATTCTGAATCTCTAATTCTGAATCTCTGAAGCTCTGATTCTGAATCTCTGAAGCTCTGATTCTGAATCTCTGATTCTGAAGCTCTGATTCTGAATCTCTGAAGCTCTGATTCTGAATCTCTGAAGCTCTGATTCTGAATCTCTGAAGCTCTGATTCTGAATCTCTGAAGCTCTGATTCTGAATCTCTGAAGCTCTGATTCTGAATCTCTGATTCTGAAGCTCTGATTCTGAATCTCTGATTCTGAAGCTCTGATTCTGAATCTCTGATTCTGAATCTCTGAAGCTCTGATTCTGAATCTCTGAAGCTCTGATTCTGAATCTCTGAAGCTCTGATTCTGAATCTCTGAAGCTCTGATTCTGAATCTCTGATTCTGAAGCTCTGATTCTGAAGCTCTGATTCTGAATCTCTGATTCTGAAGCTCTGATTCTGAAGCTCTGATTCTGAATCTCTGAAGCTCTGATTCTCTGAATCTCTGAAGCTCTGATTCTGAATATCTGAAGCTCTGATTCTGAATCTCTGATTCTGAAGCTCTGATTCTGAAGCTCTGATTCTGAAGCTCTGATTCTGAATCTCTGAAGCTCTGATTCTGAAGCTCTGAAGCTCTGATTCTGAATCTCTGGTTCTGAAAGTCTGATTTAGGATCTCTGCTTCTATTTCTAAAGCTCTGATTCTGATTCTGAATCTTTGATTCTGAATCTTTAATTTTCTGAAATTCTGAATCTCTGAATCTTTGATTCTGAATCTCTAATTCTGAATCTCTGAAGCTCTGATTCTGAATCTCTGAAGCTCTGATTCTGAATCTCTGAAGCTCTGATTCTGAATCTCTGAAGCTCTGATTCTGAAGCTCTGATTCTGAAGCTCTGATTCTGAATCTCTGAAGCTCTGATTCTGAATCTCTGAAGCTCTGATTCTGAATCTCTGAAGCTCTGATTCTGAATCTCTGAAGCTCTGATTCTGAATCTCTGATTCTGAAGCTCTGATTCTGAATCTCTGGTTCTGAAAGTCTGATTTAGGATCTCTGCTTCTATTTCTAAAGCTCTGATTCTGAATCTTTGATTCTGAATCTTTAATTTTCTGAAATTCTGATTCTGAATCTCTGAATCTTTGATTCTGAATCTCTAATTCTGAATCTCTGCTTCTGGAGCTCTGATTCTGAATATCTGATTCAGATTTTGTAGCTCTGATTCTGGATCTCTGATTCTGAAAGTCTGATTGTGGAGCTCTGGTTCTATTTCTAAAGCTCTTATTCTGATTCTGAATCTTTAATTTTCTGAAATTCTGATTCTGAATCTCTGAAGCTCTGATTCTGAATCTCTGAAGCTCTGATTCTGAATCTCTGAAGCTCTGATTCTGAATCTCTGAAGCTCTGATTCTGAATCTCTGAAGCTCTGATTCTGAATCTCTGGTTCTGAAAGTCTGATTAAGGATCTCTGCTTCTATTTCTAAAGCTCTGATTCTGATTCTGAATCTTTGATTCTGAATCTTTAATTTTCTGAAATTCTGATTCTGAATCTCTGAATCTCTGAATCTTTGATTCTGAATCTCTAATTCTGAATCTCTGATTCTGGATCTCTGAATCTTTGGTGGTGGTTTAGTGTGTTCTGTGTTAAACGGTGTGGTTTAGCGGTGTGAGGGATCTCTCCGTCTGGCAGCAGGTGATGGATGGATTTGGCCTCGTTTGGCAGCAGCTTCTGTTCTTCTGTTCGTTCCTTCGTTCCCCAGCCCCCCATCAGCCCCCCATCACCCCATTATACCCCCCCCCTCTCTCCCTGTCCTGCCCCCCCCCCCCCCACCACCCTCACAAAGGGCTGATTTTCAGAGCCTCATTAACAAAGCCCAGCGAGCTGTGTGGCTATGCTAATGCTAACATGTTTATGGGCTGTAAACGGGTTAGGGGACGATAAAACGGAAACACTTCACGGCTGAACTGCAGGAGTGAGGGTGGAGTGATGTTCCTGAGGTCTGTCTGTTTGTTGTTGGGTGGAGTTAAGTGCTTTTAGCAGAGCGAGGTTAATGCTAACGTGCCCTGAGCCCATAGATCACCAGGAAATCCAGCAGTCCTGACGCTAACCTGATTTAAAACAGCACAGTGATTTAATGAAGGAATTTAGAGCTGATTATTTTACCATTTTACCATTTAGACCAGAAAAGGTCATACTCCTTCTTCAGTTCTTTCTCTTTTATTCTCTCTCTCTTTTATCTCCTTCATTTCCTTTTCTCTTATTTCTTTATAGCTCTTATTATGGAACATTTCTGAGTTTTAAAAATATGAATTTTCTTTATACTATTTATTATTATATTCTCTTTTTTAAGAGAATACTGTCAATTCAGTCCCTTTCATTCTTTCTCTGCTCTGTATTTTTTCTGTTTCTTTCTTCTCATTTGTCATTTTTTCTGAATTAAAAAAAATTATAATTTTCTTTCTTTATACTTTGTATTCATTATTCCTTCTTCTCTTTTCTTTCACTGTCGTTTATTCTCTGTATTCTTTCGGTTCCTTTTTTTTGTTTTCTCCTTCCTTCTTTCTCTGTTTTATTTAATCTTTCTCATTTTATCATCTTTTTCTTCTTCATCCTCTGTATTATCTGACTTTCTGACTCTATCATCATTTAGAGCATTTATTTACAGAAAATGAGAAATGACTGAAATAACAAAATAAAGTTTTAAGAGTTCAGAAATAATCAATATTTGGTGGAATAATCCTGGTTGGTTTTTAATCACAGTTTTAATTTCATGCATCTTGGCATCATGTTCTCCTCCACCAGTCTTACACACTGCTTTTGGATAACTTTATGCTGCTTTACTCCTGGCCATATCGCCCCACCCTTATTAGAATAAAAACAGAATGTGTCCTTTACCAACATTAAGCAATCGTTAAGTGTGTGTGTGTGTGTGTGTGTGTGTGTGTGTGTGTGTGTGTGTGTGTGTGTGTGTTACTAATCACTATGCTAGGCACTACAGTGCCTCAGTGCTCCCTCTCATGCCCTCACACACACACACACACACACACACACACACACTCTAACAGTGGTGAAAAGAGTGAAAAGTAAATCCATTCATAGAAGCTGGAATGAAAACGAGCTGAAATGTAATAGGAGTAACGAGGCTGTTTTTAAAATGTAAGGAGGAGAAAGTTCAGATAATTGTGTGAAAATGTAAAATAATTAGTAGAGATAAGCTACATTTCTACTTAAGTAACAAAGTATTTGTTTTTCATTACTTCTATACCTCAGCAAATAAAAATACAATGTTAAATAAGATTACTTAATTAATAAATTGTATTTAAATACTAAATATCTGAGTACCATCACTGTCTAATCAACTCATCTACAACATTGTTCCTGGAAAGCAACTTCCTGCAGACTTTTAATCCAACCTTAATCCACCTCACCTGATCCAATTAATTACTACCTTTAGAAGTCCTTGATTGGCTGAATGGGGTGAGTTAGATTTGAGCTGAAGGTAAAACTTGCAGAAAGGTACTTTAATATTTAAGGACATTTAAAACACAGTTTTAAAAGGCAGTGAAGTTATATCCAATTAATTACAAGATTAGACAAAGACATCAGTTTTAAGAGATAATAAGTACATTTTAAAATCTTTATAAAATATTTGCTTTCACCTCTCATTGCACAGAAGTAATGCAAGAAAACAGTTTAATTTCCACACCCCAGGCTGCCAGGTAAAGAACAAAACACTGTAGGAAAAAAACGTGTGCTGCAGCCATAGAAACTGGCAGATTGGCTATTTTAGCTAATCACTGAGCTTCAGAAAGGGTTGCTAACCTTAGGAAAAAGCTATGTAATTTACCACCACCACCACTAGCGTAGTGAAGACAAGCCTTTTGGACATTAAATCGGTATGTGTGTGTATATATATGTGTGTGTGTGAAAAATCCAGTGTTTGAAAATTGGAGTCATTTAACACACTCACTCTCATTTATTACAGATTGTTCCTTTAAATCCCTTTTTTCTGCAGTAAAATCAATTATTTACACTCTGAAAGGGGTTTGTGAGGGTTTGAAATCTCCTACAGGACACTTGGAGAAGCTCCTATTTTCTCTGTACTCCACTTAATAATTCCAGATCAGTAACAATCGATTAGAAATCAACCCAAATTCTGCAGGTTTAAAAATATAAAGCTCTAAAAACTAAACAAACATAACAAAACTAAAAATTTGGAGATGAACTGTTTGATTTGTATTCAGGAAAATAGTGATTTTAATAATTTTATGATTTTTGTTTTATTTTGACATTAGCAATATATATATATATAAAATTACCAATATATATATATGTATAAATGATTAAAAATGATGTAGCACAGTAATGTATTGTACAAATATGAGTAAACAAAATACCCTTAAAACAGATTCTAAATTCTAAGTTCAAGACAAATCATGACTATCATTATATATTATATTATAATTTGTAGATAATTGTTAATCATCATTTTTGACTGGATTTCTATCCCTTTAATTTTAATTTAACTTTACCTTACTTTACATACTGTCCCGTATTTATAAACCCATGCTTTAACTGGTTTCCCGGTTTCCCACTGTCTGGCCCCTCCCCTTTACTGCTCAGCCACTCAGCATCGCCCGTTTAGCATCTTTTTGTGTGTGTGGGCGGGGAGGGATTCGGTTGCCAGGGCGACAGGCCTCGGCGCTTGTGAGGGGGCTGGTTTGGACCGTCCTGCTGAGCACCATGTGCTTCTTCTGATGAGCTCCACTCAGCGTCCACACGTCCAGCAAGGGACGTTCACCATCAGATCACTATTATTAAGGAGGTGCGGGGGAGACTGGGGGAGACTGGGGGAGACGGGGGGAGACGGGGGGAGACGGGGGGAGACGGGGGGAGATGGGGGATCCATTTTTTGGCCTTGGAGAAGCACAATGAATCTGGACCGTGTCCTCCAGCCTGCGGGGGACAATAGGATTGAGCCGTAATTCAGCGTTCAGGAGCTCGGAGAAGAAAGGAATGGAGAGAATAGGAAGAGAGGAGAAGATTTCAGCTTTTTTATTGGGTTTGAGCTTGAAGATATAGAGAAAAAGCTTATTTTTTGATGGATATATTTCATTTAATTTCTTTCGTTGGCTTGGAAGAAGGATCTATCTCTTTCTCTTTCTTTTTTCTTTTATTTTTTGTTTGGCACATCAAAGTATAGACTGATACGGATGGTTGAGTTGATTGATTTGATTGGTTGGTTGGTTGGATTGTATGCGTATGTCAGTTGTATTGACATATCTTCATTGAGCAGCAGAAGATGCTCCTTCATCTTCCCTTCATTCCATTCATTCAGCTTCTTCTCCAAAGCTCTGAAGACCAATCTGTGTGGATTATTTAACCAGTTTACCAGTTTAAAATGAGTTAAAACCAGATTGCGCTTCTTTCCACTGTGTAATTTATAGTTTAGATGATGCTGAGATGATCTTGAGATGATACTGCATGACCGTATCTGGATTTAAAGTTTCATGACTATTCTAGACCTCGATTAGAGTCCCGTCTCGTCTCTCGATTTTGCTGCTGAAGATGTTGAAGTTTAAGACGTTTTGTTTGGATTACTGGCAGTTCTGGTGCCTCCAGCCCCTCAGCGGCTTCTACAAGAGGTAAGAAACTGGGCCTGAAGGCTTTTAGACACTTGCAGAAGGTGGACGTCCACAAATCTGTAGCTTAAATTAGCGTTTAGCATCTTCAGAATGGAGCAGAAGCAGCAGGCATGTGTTGAGTTGGGTGCGCACCATTTGAAAGTGAGTGGAATACACCTGTCAAGACACAAAGTGAAGATATGCCTTATTTTTTAATGCGCTTGAATATAAAATATTAGTTTGATTAGCTCAATTAATTTAAAAATAGTGCAATCAGCTATTCTGTTGTTTGTTTGTTTGTTTTGTTTATTTGTTTAGAATGTATTTGTCTTTTGCATGTTGTTGCAATAATTATTATTATTTTTTTTTTTGCATTTAAACACTGCAAATCATTGTTGAGTTGATAATTATTGATAGTGTAAAAAATGTATGGTAGAATTTGCCTGCATTATTTTTAGATAAAGGGAAAATTTAGAGGAAGTGTTTTTTTAAACTAAGATTTTTTAGAGGAACACTCCAAACAGAGGATTATGAGAATCACTGGCAACATTTCGCAGCATTTACCTTGTTAAAAATAATTATGATAACCACTGTATTACCATAGCTTATTATGTATTTTCAATGTTTTATGGCCTTTTTATTTATACAAGCATAAAACAATCTGTAGACGTTCATCTCAGTAGGTAGCTAGCTTGCTAACTTTCCTGTTCCACCTTAAATGGTGCAAAAAAAAGGGAGATTATTTAGAATTTAAGATGGAACAGAAAAATAAAATAAAATAAAAGCTAATAAAAGCTATATTTTCATCACTGCCCCTTTTCTAAAGGTGATGATAAAATAAAGCGCTAAAGTTAACAAGTTAATAAGCAGCAATTATGTTACTGAACTTTAGCGCTCCACTACTATAACTCACTTAAAAATGATGAGTTTCTTTAATTTTACCAGATAAAAAAAACCTCTGGAATATAATCAAGAGGAAGTTGGATGATCACAAACCATCAAACCACCAAACTGAACTACTTGAATTTTTACACCAGGAGTAAAGCAGCATAAAGTTATCCAAAAGCAGTGTGTAAGACTGGTGGAGGAGAACATGATGCCAAGATGCATGAAATTAAAACTGTGATTAAAAACCAGGGTTATTCCACCAAATATTGATTATTTCTGAACTCTTAAAACTTTATGAATATGAACTTGTTTTCTTTGCATTATTTGAGGTCTGAAAGCTCTGCATCTTTTTTGTTGTTATTTCAGTCATTTCTCATTTTCTGTAAATAAATGCTCTAAATGAGAATATTTTTATTTGTAATTTGGGAGAAATGTTGTCTGTAGTTTATAGAATAAAACAACAATGTTCATTTTACTCAAACATAAACCTATAAAAAGGAAATCAGAGATATGTGGGGGTCAGTGGTTGGGGTTCGACGGAGGTCAGGGTGATTTAATGCAGCTCTATTGTGATTCTCTGACCCAACATGAGTTCATATTGTTGGATGGTGCGTCTCTATTGTTCAGCCCGGCCTTTGTTTAGGCCTATTGCTTTGCTCTGAGGTCAAACGGAGTGTGTGAGGAGACATGTGTGAGTGTGTGTGTTTGTCTGTTATGTTACTTCAATAGAAATGTATGTTAAAATACTTTAATTTTCCCAAAAAATCTTCAGAGCTCCTTATAATCCGGTGCTCCTTATGTATGAATTCTATCAGTCAGGTATTAAGGAGCAGTAAAGTCAATCCACTGAAGTACAGAGTTATACAGGAGATTCAGTAAAGTTTCTCCAGCACTGAGACTGGAGCAGTATTAGCACTATCCGCTAACCACATTGCTAAGCGCTAGCTCTTTCACCATTCAGAGGGGAGTATATCAGCTGGGAACAAACATGGCACGAACCACTAGCTAATATCATCCTGGTTTACCAGAACACTCAGGGTTCCTCAGTATAGTGCTGTCAGGCAGCATTTTCTAGCGGTTAGCTGCTAATGCTAATGCTGCTGCACCCAGCCTTAGTGTAAATCTGGAAATCTAATCTTACTATAAATAAATAGAAGCACTTTACTCACCCAAATAAGCAAGAGTTTTCAGGAGAAAAATCTGTGTAGATTAACATCCAGCACTCGTTTGACTTTTAAAGAAAGAAAATGTTCTGTTTACTTAACTTAGCTTAGCAACGATGCAGCGCTTACAAACCAAACAGCGCAGCTACAAACAGAGCAGCTCTGGAACTATTTTAACTGGCAGAGTGTTTATAAATGTAAAATCTTTTAATAAACAGTAATAATGAAACTGTGGTATAATCACGATAATACACTAAATATCTTTTTATTACTAAATATTTAGTAATTAACTAAATATTTCTACACTAAATATTTTTAATACATGTTATTTCACTTCCTCTCGTGTATTTTTGCTTAAATGCTTTTTGTTTGTTTTTTACTGATATTATTCCATACTATTGATTAATGGTGCACGATATGGAAAAACCCTCTTAATACTAAATCATAATAAACTCTAGTATTAAAATAAAGCAGATTATAATGTTTTTTATTTTTTTTTTAACTCCCATCCTGTATTCACTCAGTGTTCCCCATCTCCCCGAGTCCTGAACTTCAAAAGGCTGGAAGCCGCCGCCCACTTAAAGCAGCTGAGGCGAATATCAATGACCCGCTCGGCTCATTAGCATACGGAAGCGGTCCTGTTGTCTGAGCCACTCACGTTAAGTGTGAAATCGGGCTGAAGTGGACTCCGCCCCTTTATATCAGAGCCTCTCCACTGAATCTGATCATGAATATGGAGCAGATAACGGGGGATTTAATGGATTTACCCAATCTCAACATAATTATACTTCAGGAAATAAAATTAAGTGCAGTTATCTACTGTACTATTATAACTGTACTGATAGACAGCAGGGGGCGGGGCCTGCTGTAAATTATACATAACATTTAATTTAGAAAATTAAAAAGTGTCTCCATCCATTAATTCATTCCTCTGTAGGTAGAATAGAGTATATATGATAGAGTTTAATAAAATAAAAATACATTCTGTAGAAGTTAAAAAAAAGTATCAACTGAAGCTTTTTACTCTTTTAGTAAAAGTATTTTAAAAAGTACTGGTTTCAAAACTTATAATTAAAGTATAAAAGTAAAAGTAATGTATGGAGAAAAAAATGTAAAAAGCCATTAGGGACAAAAGCTTAGGCCACACCCACAGAGTCCTATAATGCACCACCACTACCACTTCCCAAAACATAATATATGTTATATTATAATGACTATAATGTTAAAATATTAAAATGTTAATGTTGATAATATAATTTGCTATTTTGCACTTTTTGCTATTTTGTTCCCTGTTTCAGCTGCATATATGCCCCATTGAAAATTAATATATTTTAGTAGAATGTAGATACTGTATTTTTATATATTTTTTTGCACTATAAGGTGCATTATGAGACACTAGTAAGGAACAGGGGTCTTAAAAAAACAGTGTGCGCATATATAAGAACTGAAGCTCTCTGATTATGCGAATATTCATTAATGTGTTAATTATTCTGATTCTGAGTAAAGCTCTGTGTGAGAGGCGTAAAAACTGCTGACTGGGCATGCATATGTTTGTATACACACACACATATACACACACATATATATATACACATATATATATATATATATATTGGTGGAGAGTCGTTGGTGAGTTTATTACAGTGATGAAGCTCTGTGAACTCTCTCTTTTCTGTGCTTCTTTCTCACTTCTCTGTTCTTGTATTTAGTTTTGGGGGGGGGTGTAGTTTCAGAATTGCGCCTCGGGCGATCTTTCCTCTCCACGAGCAACATGATGAAACATTAAAGGCGTCGCGGGGGACGAGAACATTGTTTGTTTGAAGTTCCTCCCGAACTTCAATAGGAGAAATGTTCAGCCTGAAGCCGTGTCCGATATTACTTTCTCTCGGTCACATGTTCCCTCTAATATTTCCCTTCCTTTATTTCAATTCCTGCTTTAATTCTCACTCTTTAACCTGTACTGAGCGTTCATAGCTTTACTTTTATAGCTTTAGTTTATTAGACTGTTTGATTGCAGTTTATTAATAACTATCTGTTAGATGTATATTTCTTATATATAATACTGCATCTCAAAAAATATTAGAATATCATTGAAAAGTTATTTTTATTTCAGTAATTCAGTTGAAAATGTGAGTGTATTTCTTTTATTCTTGATGATTATGGCTTACAGCCAATGAAAACCTGAAAAAAAAAAGAGTGGGCAATGTGCCAAGTCCTGCTGGAAAATGAAATCCACATCACTGATTGGTGGAAACTTCACACTAGACCTCGAGCAGTTTGGACTGTGTGTCTCTCCACTCTTCATCCAGACTCTGCTCCCTTGATTCACAAATGAAATAAAGTAAAATTAACTGATGATCAGTGATGGTTTGGATGCGGATTTCTTTTTCCAGCAGGATTTGGCACACTGCCCACACTGATAAAAGTACCAATTCTTATATCTCTTATACAGTATAATATGTAAAAATAAATTGAGACTGATTACACATTTTTGTGTTTTTTGTTATTGGCTGTAAACCATAATAAATTGTCAACAATAAAAGTACAAATAAACACTTAAAATAGATCACTCTGTGTTTAATACATCTATATAATATATCAAGAGTTTCACATTTTCAACTGAATTACTGACATAAAGTTTAAAAATGTTTCAATTCTATTTTTTTTTTGAGATGCACTAGTATTTTCACTACAGGTCAAAAGTTTTTTTTTTATTGGGGTGTATTTTTTGGTTGTTTTAGCTCTTCAGATTCAGGCGAATAATCTAAAATAATACAAAATCCAGTGAATTTATATTATACAAAGTTTTGCAATAAACTGCTACGATTTTTAGGAGATAAAATTAGCTAAAAATGTAAAACTTACACACTAACAGCACATTCACACTTTCATCATCATAATAACTAGAAAAAGACTGTAGAGAACTCTACAGTAAAATCTATTTAAAGTAGTTTTAAAGTCTTTACTTTAGAGAAATTACAGATACATAAGCCAGAGAGCGGTGAGTACTGTTTCTACACCTTCAAATAAAGACTCTTAGAAACTGGAGTTAAAAACTGCTACAGGAAGACGTCTGGCTGACCCACATGGAAACAGCAGCTTTAGCCTTTAGCTCAGATTAACATGATTAAAGAAGAAGAAGAAGAATTAGAGTTAATCTGACAGGAGAAGAAGAACTGCAGTAATAAAATTCATTAATAAAATAAAGATAAAATATAAAAGCAGATTGAACTTCTAAACTATTGGGGTTTTCTAAAATCTTAATTTTTTTTTCTCCACCCCACGTAAAGCTGATCTCATAGCCATGTTCCTCTGGGCTTTTTCCCTCAGAGTGACTGAACTCTGGACCCGAACACACCCCGAATCACAGCTCAACACTTCCACATTACAAATCCATCACAATGTTGCCAGATCCAGATGTTTTAAGCTTATTAAGGCTGATTATATCAGGCCACGTGTCGTATCTCAGACGCTGAACTGAACTCATGCTCTGCTGGGAGTCCGGTCACACTTGGCCGTGTTCTTGGATGCAGATCTCTGCCAAACCTCCCCCAAACACAAAGGAAATGAAACCCAAACAGATGATAACGGCTGAAATGAGAAAAACTGGAAAAAGTGAATTTTCTTGTTCAGAGGGAAAGTTTTAAAGCGTAGGATGCAGTTGATTAAAACCTCTGAGATGCTTCTTTCCATTACAACACTTTAGTTTGTTTGTCTGCTTGAGATGCTTTGTAGATTCTTAGTGTTGGACAAAATATTGATATATCAATGTATAATTTTTGTTTACGATACATTATCAATATGGGGCATCAAATATGGATATTTTTTATGACACATTGGCAATCTTAACCTGAACACAAGACCGAACTATGTCCATATTCTCAACTTAAGACCTGATCATAACCTTAATTCAAGACCGAAACATCACCTCAACTCAAGGCAGAACCGTAATTTCAGCTCAAGACCGAGCTACATTCTCAACTTAAGGCCAAACCGTTACCTCAACTCAAGATTGAACCATAACCTCAACTCAAGATTGAACCATATCCCCAACTCGAGATCAGACTGCAACCTCAACTCGAAACTGAATCATAACCTCAACTCAAGGCCCGAACCATATTCTCAACACAAGACCGAAAGTAACCTCAATTCAAGACATGACCATAACCTCAACTCAAGACCGAACCATAACCTCAATTTAAGATTGAACCATGACCTCAACTCAAGATTGAACCGTAACCTCAACTCAAGACCAAAAAATAACCTCAACTCAAGATTGAACCATAACCTCAACTCAAGATTGAGCCATAACCTCAACTCAAGACCGAACTTTAAACTCAACTCAAGATTCAACCATAACCTCAACTCAAGACCAAACCATCATTTTTGCACAAGACTGAACCATATTCTTAACACAAGACCGAACCATAACCTCAACTCAAGGCCAAAACCGTAACCTCAACTCAAGACCGAACTGTAACCTCAAATCAAGATGGAACCATAGTTTTAACTCGAGAGCGAACCATAACCTCAACTCGAAACCAAATCATATCCTTAACTCAAGACCAAACCGTAACCTCAACTCAGGACTGAACCATAACCTTAACTCAAGATTGAACCGTAACCTCAACTCAAGACCAAACCATAATTTTAGCACAAGACTGAACCATATTCTTAACACAAGACTGAACCATATTCTTAACACAAGACCAAACCATAACCTCAACTCAAGGCCAAACCGTAACCTCAACTCAAGACCGAACTGTAACCTCAATTGAAATTGAGAACTCATTGAGAACTCAAGAGCGAACCATAGCCTCAACTCAAAACCAAATCATATCCTTAACTTAAGACCAAACCGTAACCTTGACTCAGGACTGAACCATAACCTTAACTCAAACTTAACCATAGCCTCAATTCAGAACCATAATTTAATGCAAATAACTGAAATGGATCCATTGGTTACAATGCTTTGGAAAATGTAATAAATTAGTGTGACTCAACAGCCTGGTCAGCTTGGTTGCTGTTATTCCATTGCCAGAAGTATGTGTACTTATTTGAGTAAGTTGAGGAATGTTGGGACTACTGTTAAACCATTGATGACCAGATATAGTTTGGGGTGGATCTAAACTGAAGCACAGCAGTAATATTAGATAATGATGAGGTATCGCTGTATAAGTGGTTTGTGGTGATAAGTATGTCAGACCAAACGTAAAGCTAAGTCATGCATACGTTCTGCTCTCCAGTGTTCGCATTACTGCTGGACTTACTTGGTAATTCCAGATCCCTGCTGGAGTTTCTCCTCCCTGAAGAGGAACAGTTTGGTTTGGCTGTGAAACCAGAGCAAAGGAAACACAACGTTCATCATCAGCAGCAACTGCAGAAGCTGCAACTGGAGGAAAACTGGGGAAGAACTGGATTATAAGTGTATTTAGTCTTTCTTTCCACTTCTTCTGCTCAGCAGGGGGGGGGGGGGTTCTCACGAGTGGAAAACTCACTCATGTTTGTGGTGAAGTGAAGGAAGAAGGGAAGGAGAGGTTTGAGAGGTCTGGATGATGACGGGGGTGGAGACGCTCCTCTGTAAACTCATACACTCGACTCGTACACTCAGACCTCAGTCTTCATGTTCTCCTACACTCTGTGGATTTTGGCTCCTGCAAGTTGAAGTTCGACTTTTAAGACGTCAAAACTGAAAACTTGTCCGGAGAAACCAGGCGAGAAATGCCCTGGCCATGCTGAACCTGATGTGGAAGTACTGCCTCTCAGTTCGTACTATAAGGTAGGAGATCATCATGGGGAGGATTGAGGTTGAGGTTAAGGAGGATTGAGATTGAGGACATTGAGTTTTTCTTTTGAGAGAGAGTATAGTTGAGTATCGTGGATCGTCTCAATAAGAACACCTGTAGTCCGAGGTTGAACCAGGTGTCCTTTTTTGTGATTCAAGTCTTTATTATTGTCAATACTACAAATATGTACAGAAGACATCGAGGATTGAAATTAGGACTTCATATTGATTGAAATTGTGTAATAATAGTTGGAGTTGAAAACAAATGGTTGAGGATTGACTTTGAGGATTGAAGTTGAGGCTTGACTTTGAGGCTTGAAATTGCATAGTAAATGTTGGAGTTGAAACCAAATTGAAATTGAGGATTGAAATTGCCATAAACCTATAAATAGCTAAATCAGAGAAACTGATTCAGAAACTGATGTGATCTCTTCATTTTTACAGAGCTGTTTTCTCTCTGATTAACACAAATTACTGTTGTTTTGAATAATTGACTTGATTTGACTGAATTTGTTTTGTGTATTCATGTTTACTGAATCGAGTACAATGGCTGGAAATGAGTAGAAATCAGTAATAGCAGTAATTGATTAGTTTAATTGTTGTTTTTGTTGTTTAAAGTCTCTTCAGAAACTCTGAACTCGTTCCTCACGTGGGTTTGAGTAAGAGTAGAGTCATAGCTTTAATAGCGCAGTGATTCTGACCACTTCCACCAGACCAGGCTAAAATTAGTGGCTGAAAGCTTGGAGTCGAGCGTTTTACTCCCGGTCACCACTCATAAATCCTCAGCCCTGTAATTTACCGCCTGAGGATCCAGCTGTGTGATTTTCAGCCCATATTTCTTTATTTTCTCCTCAAAATGCACTTCTTACGCTCCTGAGATCCTGCAGTAGATCTGCTGAGGTCGTATATGAAGCTTTTCAGTGCTTCTCGTCTTGTAGCTTCTCTTTTTCAGACGTTTTCTGTTTCCATTTCCATTTTCCGTCCACCTCCCATCCCCAGACAGTTCCTCTTCAGATTCGTTCCTTTAACCCAATGGAAATTCACACTCATCACACTCAATCCCTGGGTTGGAACTTTGGTTTGGTGTTTGGAGTCTCTGTCTCTCTTCAGACCAGATTAGATGTATGTCTTTAAATGAATAGTGATGTAGTTTTACTATTTTTACGTTTAAAAAATCATCATGTGTTTACTCAGACTGAAAAACATAAAGATATCAGTCTTATGATGGTTCATTATGATTAGATATTCCGACGGCTATCAGCTCCAAAAAACGTTACCAAAATATATTCTGTCATACAAAATTATTCAGCCAAACGCATCCTTTAAACATACATAGATTATTAGAGAATCATAGATAACAAAACCTTTTGCCCACATGTAATTTTAATTCAAAAATAATTTAAAATCCCAGAGATTTGCCACATACTTTAAAAGCATGAGATATTTGACACTAAATTTCTCCTTGAGTGCCTCCATACTTGGTAAAAAAAAAAAAAGAAATGCAAAGAACTCCTTTTCTCACATAAAAAATGATTTTAAAATGTCTGAAACCCCTATACCTTTCTTGTTTCTTACATAGTGTGATAGTAAATGATTTTCTTTTTGAATTTTGTCCAAACTTCTTCATGTTTTTTTATTCATTCCTATTCATATGATATCAGGTTTATGTGCAGCTATGGAGTGATGTAGTTTTACTACAGGACGTGTGTAAAATATATATTAGATAAAAACACAATGATATCCACTCCTCTGTTTTTGTGCATTTCTTTGTATTGTACTGTTTGGTTTGACATTAAAATATCAAACTCTAAAAATATTACTAAAAAAAAAGTTATGAACTTCTTCTCCAGACTGATCTGCTGTAGAGTCTGCAGGTCTTTAAGTGCTACACTATAGCTGATGGCTTCATTGTGTACTTCGGTGGTTTGGAGATTTTGGTGTTTTTTTGTTTGTTTGTTTTTTGATGGTTTGGAGGTTTTGGTAGTTTGGTGGTTTGGTAGTTTGGTAGTTTGATGGTTTGGTGGTTTTGTGGTTTGGTGGTTTAGAGGTTTGGAGATTTGGTGGTTTGGTGGTTTTGTGGTTTGATGGTTTGGTAGTTTGGTGGTTTAGAGGTTTGGAGATTTGGTGGTTTTGTGGTTTGGAGGTTTGGAGGTTTGGTGGTTTGGTAGTTTGGTAGTTTGGTGGTTTAGAGGTTTGGAGATTTGGTGGTTTAAAGTTTTGGTGGTTTGGTAGTTTGGTGGTTTAGAGGTTTGGTGGTTTTGTGGTTTGGTGGTTTTGTGGTTTGGCATACAGTCAGTCTGAGGCCGTAAGGTTTATGGTAATGGCTCAGCGAGTGTTTGTTTAGACCAGCCAGCTGCTCCTTTGATTATAGCATTCCTGGAAGCGGCGGCGGCCCCCGGCAGCGTGCCGCTAGATCCTGGGTATGTGTGAGAGGCATTCCTGAGGGCAGGAGTCATTCTCCAGATTCAGACTTTTTTTTTAAAAATATATATATTTCTTATAGCTCAGGTTCCTCGTGTTTCACGGCGGTTCTTTAGAGAGTGGCGTCTGTCTCGGTTCTCCAGGGACGAGGGATCCGTTCGATCATCCGTCGCTAAAGAAAACACCGGGCCGGCTTCTGGAAATGCCTTTCCTGTTAGTCTCGGCGCTATTTGTAGTAAATTTCAGCTTTTAAAGGCCACTTGTCTTTTGTTAGAAGTCGTTTGCCCTTTAAAAGCAGCTGAAAGAAACGGGTTTTCCGAATCTCCGTCCCCTGGATACTCCGGCTCTTTAAAAAGAGCTGGCATGAAAGAGTAGTCGAGGCCGAGGAACCTGATCCGGCCACTGAAAGCAGCAGAGCTGTGGGAGCGTGAGCTATGATTAATTTACTGAGTGTGGATCTGGCTTCAGCCTGGAGGCTCGCTGGTTGTCGTCTCTGCGTGGAGAGGAAGCCCTTTAAAACCACTCTTGTTGTGTTTTTTTATATTTTAAGGACTTAATGTATCTCCCAGATATCCTCCACTTCCTTCGCTTCCTATGGAGCGGCTGGACGGCTGCAGTGCGTCACTAGCGACGCTGGTTTCGGATGTTTTCCAGATCTATTGAAAGCTGCACTCCTGTGTTTGACCTTCATTTTTGTTGGGGAATCTCCCCGACGTGCAGTAGCTTTAGCATCCAGACTCCGGACGCAGAATCCGAGCGAAGGAAACCGGCTGTCTTAAGCTTTAGACCCCTCGAGCAGACGCACTGCAGACGATTGCCGGACACCTACAGACTACGTGACACAGTTTAGGAAATTCTTTAACTCCTAGTTATTCTACTAAAAGTAAAAGAAAAAGGTAAAAACTACAAAGAGGTGTCTCAGGACAATCCCTTCCAACGACTGCCTGCAAACTTGGACTGTGTAGTTTTAGTTAGTTCTTGATTGGAATAAGAAGAAGCCTGTTTAAAAAATCTACCTTTTAAAGGACTTAAGGGACTACTGGAGTTGAGAAGACCAATCGCAAAAGTGATACCAGAGCATCCAAACTAGGTGAGTAAATAAATTTAGAACAGTTGATTCAGACCAAGTCTGTAGATCAAGTCTTTAAAATAAGTATATAGCCAAGTCTTTGGATAAAGGTTTTTAGATCCAAGTTTTTAGAGCAAGTCTTTAGACCAGGTCTCTAGACCAAGTCTATATCCTAAGTATATAGCCAAGACTTTAGACCAAGTCTTTGGACTAAGTATTTAGCCAAGTCTTTGGTCCAAGGATATGAACATTTATTTGGACCAGTTCTTTAGACCAAGTCTTTATACCATGTCTGTAGCCAAGTCTTTGGTCCAAGTCTTTGGTCCAAGTCTTTGGTCCAAGTCTTTGGTCCAAGAGTATATAGGCAAGTCTTTGGTCCAAGTCTTTGGTCCAAGTCTTTGGTCCAAGTCTTTGGTCCAACAGTATATAGGCAAGTCTTTGGTCCAAGTCTTTGGTCCAAGTCTTTGGTCCAAGTCTTTGGTCCAAGTCTTTGGTTCAAGTCTCTGGTCCAAGAGTATATAGGCAAGTCTTTGGTCCAAGTCTTTGGTCCAAGTCTTTGGTTCAAGTCTTTGGTTCAAGTCTTTGGTTCAAGTCTTTGGTTCAAGTCTCTGGACCAAGAGTATAGGCAAGTCTTTAAACAAAGTAGTTAGCCAAGTCTTTGGGCCAAGTCTTCAGACTGATGGATTTGGAACGGCTGTTTTTTTTTGTTTTTTTTTACTGTTGGGTCATTGGGATGCAATTATCCAGTTATTTGTTTTCGCTCAATGGAAAAGATCTCTAGCTTTGACTTGGGCTTTCAGATATCGCAACTGATGAATGCACCAAAGTCAAAGGCAGTACTTCCTAAGGGTTGAACAATATATTGATATTGCAATATAGTGTATATTTTTTGTTTGTGATACTTTATGGGTGTTTAGTGTCCAATATGGGTATTTCTATTAAAATATAAGCACTCTAAACTCCCTAAACTAAGATTAATCCATAATTCCTGGTATTTGCTTTGTTTTTTAGTATCGTAGAGAGTTGTCTTGTGAGATCTTGAGTATCGCGAGATGATGCCCTATGGTTCCTGCCTGTAATAACTGTCTTGCTTTTCAGTTTTCTGCACTGCAATATCTCCAAACAAATGCTAAAATGTATTTGAGAGACCTGCCTTTCAAAAAAATCTAAAATAATTGATTTATGAGCTAAATAACTTCAAGAAAAGCTGTTTTTGTTGTTTGTGCCATTTGGTTCCTTCATGACAAACGTGCCGAACAGCAGCTTCATCCAAATTTCCTTTGTCAGGTCAGATATCAGCTTTCCTCTGTTTGTCCCTCAGACTCTGGGCCAGTATTGTAATTAGCCGCTGTTAATATTTCAGAGCTGGTTTCTTCTTACACAGAATAACAGGATCTGGTTTCTCTGTATTTATTCCATTGTTTGAAGGTTGAAGGTTTGACGCATTAACGGGAATAAACAGATATAAATGTAATATCTATGCCGCTGCCAGTTTTCCTCGGATCCTGAAGCACATCTGTTCTGTAACTTAGTGAAGCTGAAATTGTTTACGACTGTATGAATGGATTTCCCATCTCTCCATATCTTTGTTTTTCCAGGAATCTGATCTATTTCAGGGGTTGTCATTATATGAATTTATTATATCAGTTCTTCTTTAAACAGTTTAATATGTACCGACAGTCCTTTCAGATTCAGTTTACTTTCCAAAGTGATCCACCATTCCTCGCTGTCTCTGCTGTTTCTGATTTTCTTCTGATTTTCTTTGGCTTTTATTTGATTGCAGACAGTAAAAAAAAGACAAGATATTTCATGTTTCATCTGCTGAACGTTTTTAACATTTCATTTATTCAAATACTGACCATCCATCCCTGCATTTCAGACCTGCAACTTATTCCAAACCCAAAGTCAAGACAGTAAAGCTTTTAACACTTTATAATGTTGCCCAATCAGCTCTCCATTCTGCACTGCCCCTAAACCCATACATCACCCAGTGCCCTCCCAAACTACCTCTTGCATTACATTTTTTTTACTTTAGCTGAGAGTGAAGGCTAAATTGCAGCTTTATAGATAACTGTAATAGTTTAGATTGGTGTTGCAATAGAAATGGAAACATTTACTGTATTTTTTGGACCATAAGGTGCACTTAAAATCCTTAAATGTTTCCAAAAATCATCAGAGCTCCTTATAATCCGGTGCTCCTTATGTATGAATTCTATCAGTCAGGTATTAAGGAGGCGTAAAGACACTCCACTGAAGTACAGAGTTATACAGGAGTTTCAGTTTAGTTCTCCAGCACAGGGGCTGGTGCAACTTTAGCATTAGCCGCTAACTATGCTAAGTGCTAGCTATTTTGCCGTTCAGGTTCAGAGTATATCAGACTGTAGTCTGCGTGTTTACCGCGTTAAAACAAGCTAAGTGTGATGAACCGCTAGCTAATATCTCCCTGGCTTACCAGAACACTCAGGGTTCCTCAGTGTAGCTCTGTCGGGCTGCATTAGCCACTAACCACTAGCAGTTAGCCGCTAATGCTAATGTTCCAGCCTTAGTGCTGGAGAAATTTGGGAATCTTATCTTACTGTGAATAAACAGAAGCGCTTTACTCACCCAAATAAACAGTTTACAAGAGAGAAATCTGTGTAGATTAACATCCAGCACTCATTCCACTTTAAAATATATATTTTTTATTATTACAGTTTTGTTTACTTAGCTTAGCTTAGCTCTTAATTCAGTGGAGAGACCTGCTGAATTAGAAGTTCCGTATAGTGTCTCTTAAAATGCGCTTTATAATCCAGTATATTTTTTGCCTTATGTTGCAAAAAATCCGGTACTGTATTAAAACAACAAACCTCCTTACAATTGAAACGGATCTTTACAGATCTGAACATCCTGAATATTTTGAATGTCCTGAACGTCCTGAAGGTGCCGAATGGCCTCTGAGTTTAAAGCCAGAACAGACGCCAACACCCAGACGATGCCCCGTCCCTCCCCAGGTCTCGCCCCATATTTTATGCATCACACCCAGCACTGGTCAGTACTCATCTAAAATTGATGGACATGGTGACCTCGCTCTCCGTCCTCCACTGAATGATGTCTCATACTGGAGACATACTCGTCTGTCCTCACCGTGACCCTGAGCTGGTTTAGCTCCTCACACCAGATTCAGTCAATAAAATAAATCTGAACACCCAACCAAGCTTCTGAAAATCACCTGGAATTCAGGCTCTCAGTTAACAGCTGTGCTGAACTCATCAAGAGTTAATTACTTGAATTTCTTGTCTCTTAATGTAAAGTTTGAGAGCATCAGTTAAAGTAAAGTAGTGAAGAGGTAGAGTTACAGGTATACAGTGAATAGTGAATATTTGATTACCATATTTTGAATGTCTGTTTTGTGGTCTATTTTCATAAATAAGGCAAATTGAATTATAATTGCATTATGTGACACTAGTAAGGAACAGGGGTGTCTCCAAAGCTAAGCTAAATAAACAAAGTAGAGTAAAGCTCTTCCTTTTATTTACAGTAAGCTTAGATTCCAGAATTTCTCCAGCACTAAGGTTGGAGCAGTAGCATTAGTGGCTAACCGCTAACCGGTAATGCTAATACTGCTAATACTCCAGCAGTGCTAGCCGGGATTAGCAGCAGACTACAGGCCAGTATACTCACCTCTGAACGACAAAGGAGCTAGCGTGGTTAGCAGCTACTGCTAATGCTACTCCAGCCCCAATAATATATATTTTAAAATCTCTGCATTCGGAGAACATTAGTAAGAATCTCTCCCTCTCCTCCCCCCCCCCCCCCAGTATAAAAGACAAGTACAAAATCAGATGAGCATTAACTTTATTTTATTTTATTATTATTTTTTTTTTATATATAAAAACAACTGTTCAGGACCCACATTTGGATCATGACCCATCAGTTGCGAATCGCTGTTTTAATTCATATTATGGCAAGAACTACTCAACTAAGTAAAGATACAAAATGACTTGAAAGAACTTGAAAAATTATTCAATTATGATGAAACTGTCACTCATCAGGACCTAAATGTAAATGCTTCACAGAGTATTTTAGTTTGTTTAACACTTAAGTTACTACAAGTTTACAATGTAGAGGAAAAAAAGTTAAACATGAGAGGATGTGTCCAAACTTTAATGGGTTGGCCCTGATGAGTACCAGTTCAATCATCATAACGTTTTGGATGGGCTTTTGGCGGCGACTGCATTTGAGGATGCTTTTAACGTTTAAAGTTTGAAATTTTTCTGATTGCCTGACCTTACATTTACGTTTTTTACATTTTACGTTTTCCAGGGTTTGATCTGGAATGAATCCCTCAATTCTATGATACTCTATACTCTATTCTATTCTCTGATGCACTTCAGTTTCTGAATCAGTTTCTCTGATTTTGCTATTTATAGGTTTATGTTTGAGTAAAATGAACATTGTTGTTTTATTCTATAAACTACAGACAACATTTCTCCCAAATTACAAATAAAAATATTCTCATTTAGAGCATTTATTTACAGAAAATGAGAAATGACTGAAATAACAATAAAGATAATAATGCAAGGAAAACGAGTTCATATTCATAAAGTTTTAAGAGTTCAGAAATCAATATTTGGTGGAATAACCCTGGTTGGTTTTTAATCACAGTTTTTTATTTCATGCATCTTGTCATCATGTTCTCCTCCACCAGTCTTACACACTGCTTTTGGATAACTTTATGCTGCTTTACTCCTGGTGTAAAAATTCAAGCAGTTCAGTTTGGTGGTTTGATGGTTTGTGATCATCCATCTTCCTCTTGATTATATTCCAGAGGTCATAAAACAGCACAGCAGCATGATTCAGTCTTGTTCTCTTGAATGGAATATATTCAGTAAGTGTGGCGTCTAGGAATAAATAATAATTCAGTGGAGTTTTGTGTCATTAGGACCAGTTTAAAACCCCAAAAACTGCCAAACCCTGCTGATATTTCCCTCAGCACATTTAATAAAGGAACATTTTGGTGTGTTTCCTCTCTAAAAGCTTCCACTTGACTTGCCTCTCCGTGGCTCCTGGCTATTTTACAAGTTTAATGATGTTTGTAATGCTTACATAATGGCATGTGCTGCATTGTTAGTGGAGTAAGTCTGTGCAGATGGAGCCATTACTCACCGAGAGGCCTTCAATACTCGCTCTGCTCTCTGAAACCCTGCATGTGCTGCTTTAAAACGCTTATGTCTGATACATATATATATAAACCCGCCGTATAAAAACAGATGACCCCGCCCTAAAGAGGGGAGCAGAGTGAAATAATAACAGTATGTACAAACTAATAAGAGACTGGGAAATCTCCCTGAGGGGGGAATGTAATAGTCTTTCTAATATTACAGCGATGTACACTCTGAGGTTATGGGAACGATAGAGGACGATATATTGCAAAAATACATGTAGCAATAATACTACAGCATCATACGGCATCATTACTTTGGCTTGGAGAATACAGACTAACCCTGCCTGGACAATAAAACAAATGTAAGGTTATTAAAGGGTCTCCTTCCGCTAAAATCCTCTTGTTCTTGTTGTTTTGTATTCTGAAATAAAGTCTCTCTGAGGTTGTTTCCTCTTCCTCATTCTCTGCAGCAGCTAGTAAAAGAAAATGTTCAGAAAAACAAAACGAGTCGATCAGGAAAAGCACCGTGTCTACATCAACCCGTCAATTACAGTAGTATTCATGGCCCCGCCCACCACGGCTTGGCACCGCCCACAGACAGAGCTGAAGCCGGGCGGCGACGCCACCTCGTCAGATAGGAGATAACTAACAGCGCTAGGAACAGCATGCAGTTCATTCCTGTGTTATTCGTGCGAATAACACATCAGTGTTTATATACTTTACCCAGTAATTCAGAGCTAAGAAACAAATGGTTAGAATTAGTCTATGGAGGAAAAACACCACCAGCCAAGTACTATTGAGATAGGTAGGTGTTTAGATGTTTAGAACAGTTCTGTTTACACTAGTTAAAGGTAAAAATCCACCCCGGGGTTTTGTTTGTTCCAACTGCTTGTATGAATATTCATAAGAAAGATTAGTTATTTTGTCACTGCTGAGTTCAGAATGTAGATTACTTTGTAATAATAGCTGATTAATGTATGGCACATTTCCGTTTAAAGTTGTGAATGTGGAATATGGAGCTAGAGTTCATTTCTTCCATTAAAACTCTGTTTTTGTCCAGTGCATTAATTACTGAATATTAATTCATTGTCAGGGAATGACACCACTTATTTTTTCTGCTTTGCGTGTTTTTCGTTTGAAAGAAAAGTCAGGTAACAGATAAATGTCTGGTCTGTTTTCTGTTTTTCAGTTTTAAAATAATAATTTAACAACCAAAACCAACAGCTTCCTCCTCCCCTCTCTCGTTCTGAGGTGTTTTCATGTGTTTTTTGTGATGGTTATTTTATCAGTGTTAGTTTTATCAGTGTTTTCGCTGGGTCTGGAGCCGTTAGAGCTGCGGGACGCTCAGTATCTGAGTTTAGAGAGGCAGAAATTCAGTGTTTTTTATTCACATTTTGCAAAAACATGAGAGGAATTCCAACACTCCCAGTAGAGCGAGGATCAGGGCGTGATGATCTTACACTCTTCACCTCCTGTCAGTAAATCTACACTGTGTTTTAGAACATTTCCTCCCTGGATAAAGACCTTTCTGTAAACCCAGGAGTTTCTTTCTGCATTTAAAATTATTTCAAATTTTGTTACAAAAGCTGTAATTCCTCCACAATTACTGAATATTTAACATTAACAGCACTACTGTAAACATAATGTGTTTATGCATGATTAATCTTCTATACAATGAATGTATTTAGTGACGTAAACATGATTAAACTACTATGATTGTAGTACTTCTGAGTTCAGAAAATAGTAAATTACTTTACTTTATATTCACCACAAACACAGACACGTACGACCGCTGGCGTGTTTTTTTTTTTTCCCCACAGTTGTTGAATGTGGAATATGGAGCTAGACTTGTATTCGTTTCATCCATTAACATTTATTCACACTTTATTTTGTTACTCTCCTAAAAATACAAAGATGAAAAAGAGTTCAAACATGTTTAATTATGATTTTAATCATGATTAATCACTGAATATTGTGGTGATTAACACTTATTTATTTTTTCATATTTATTTATTTTTATTAGCTTAGTCTTAAGAAGAAGAAAAGGCACGATTAATCATGATTTTTTTATTATTATTATTGATAGACACGACTAGTGATGTGAGGCTCATGGATTTATCCAATGTTTCAGAGATTATATCATTATCGTTATATATTAAACCATTTAATATTGATGTCATCTTAAACAGGGTTTTTTATACATATTTTATGTGTTGAGTTTTTGTTTGATGTTTGCTACGTTAGCTTTATGCTACATAAGATGCTACATGGCCTTTGAATAATTATATATAAAGAAGCTGTTTTTACTGTGTGATTTCTTGTTTTGTTTTTTTTAGTTTGCGTCTTTTCCTGTCATTCTTTCTTTTGTTTGTTCGTTATTTCTGTCTTTCTGTCTGCATTTACATCTGTCCTTCTGCTCGCTCTCCCGTCTCTCTCTCTCTCTGTCTTTCTGTCTGTTCTGTCGTTTCTGCTGTGATGTGTGTAGTGGGATGGTGTGAGATCTAAAGGCAGTGATGGGGCGGGGGGTATTGTTGTTCTGGTGGTTTAGTTTGACAGATTTGGGCCACAGAGAGAAACCAGTCCGAACGGTCGAGAGAAAAAACCTGACAGTGGGCTGTACATGTGATGCTCATCGCTATCTTACACCCCACCAACAGTCCATTCTCCATCCCTCTCTCTATCCCTCTCTCTCTCCATCCCTCTCTCTCCATCCCTTTCTCTCTCTCCATCCCCCTCTCTCCATCCCTTTCTCTCTCTCTCCATCCCTCTCTCTCCATCCCTTTCTCTCTCTCCATCCCCCTCTCTCCATCCCTTTCTCTCTCTCCATCCCCCTCTCTCCATCCCTTTCTCTCTCTCCATCCCTCTCTCTCCATCCCTTTCTCTCTCTTGCCATCCTTCTCTCTCTCTCCATCCCTTTCTCTCTCTTGCCATCCCTCTCTCTCTCTCTCCATCCCTCTCTCTCTCTCTTGCCACCCCTCTCTCTCTCCATCCCTCTCTCTCTCCATCCCTCTCTATTGCCATCCCCCTCTCTCTCTGGCCATCCCTCTCTCTCTCCATCCCTCTCTCTCTCCATCCCTCTCTATTGCCATCCCCCTCTCTCTCTGGCCATCCCTCTCTCTCTGGCCATCCCTCTCTCTCTCCATCCCTCTTTCTCTCTCTCCATCCCTTTCTCTCTCTCTCTCTCTCTCTCTCTCTCTCTCTCCTCTCTCCATCCCTCTCTATTGCCATCCCCCCCTCTCTCTCCATCCCTCTCTCTCCATCCCCCTCTCTCTGTCTTCATCCCTCTCTCTCCATCCCTCTCTCTCCATCCCTCTCTCTCTCCATCCCTCTCTCTCCCTCCATCCCTCTCTCTCTCCATCCCTCTCTCTCTCCATCCCCCTCTCTCTCTGTCTTCATCACTCTTTCACCATCCCTCTCTCTCTCTCCATCCCTCCCTCTCTCTCCATCCCTCTCTCTCTCCATCCCTCTCTATTGCCATCCCCCTCTCTCTCTGGCCATCCCTCTCTCTCTCCATCCCTCTCTCTCTCCATCCCTCTCTATTGCCATCCCCCTCTCTCTCTGGCCATCCCTCTCTCTCTGGCCATCCCTCTCTCTCTCCATCCCTCTTTCTCTCTCTCCATCCCTTTCTCTCTCTCTCTCTCTCTCCATCCCTCTCTCTCCATCCCTCTCTCTCCCTCCATCCCTCTCTCTCTCCATCCCTCTCTCTCTCCATCCCCCTCTCTCTCTGTCTTCATCACTCTTTCACCATCCCTCTCTCTCTCTCCATCCCTCCCTCTCTCTCCATCCCTCTCTCTCCATCCCTCTCTCTGACCATCCCTCTCTCTCTCTCCATCCCTCTCTCTCCATCCCTCTCTCTGGCCATCCCTCTCTCTCTCTCCATAATTATGCTGGTGGCTGTAGAGAACAGCAGGAATAGTAAACGAGTGCAGATTGATTGAGCTCAGCTGCGAGTAATTGATCTCTCTCTTCTGTTATCCCTCCGTCCCTCCACCAGCATGAATATTAAACAGAGAGAGAGAGAGGGAGACAGACAGAGAGAGAGATATATAGAGTGTGTGAATGAAAGAGAAAGAATAATTCTTCTGTATTCTCTCTCTTATTCTTTCTTTTTCCTTGTCTCGCTCTTTCTCTGTGTGTTTAATATTCATGCTGGTGGAGGGAATGTTTGTGCCAGGAGTGGCATATGGTCACCCAAAAGCAGTGTGTAAGACTGGTGGAGGAGAGTATGCCAGTGTATATTGATTTCTAAACTCTTTAAAAACAGAGGTATCGTAGAGAATTATATATTGCGTATCGCAGTATCACAGTATTGTGACGTCATCGTTACCGTGGGCAACGTATTGAGATAATATCCTTGTCATGAGATTCACATTGTTCTGATTCACATCACGGTATTGTGTATTGTCCTGTTTATTGTATAGTTAATTATAGAATATAGATTAATTGTTAATATTAATAGTGATTATCTGTATCAGCTTGAGCGTGGTGATCCGTGCTGAGTGTTGGTTACAGAGGGAGTTGGTGGGGGATGAGCTGAGGGGGGGTGGAGCTGGTGGGGGTGGGGCTTTGAGTAAAGGACAGTATGGACGGGGTTCAGGTGGTGTCGGGTGGTGAAGCCCCGCCCCTCCGCTAATGCTGTTCTGAGGGGGGTTGTAATGATGTGACACTTTCACACCCAGCATCAGCATCAGCGGAGTCCCCGAGCACCAATCAGCCGCTCCCTGATTATAATGAAAAGCAGATTTAACACTGAACAGATTTCAGCAGCACTCAGGGGAGTGGGAGGGGGGGTTGGGTGGGTATTTAAGAATGTCTTTGTGGTGATGCTGATGGTTAAATACAATAATACACTTCAGTTTCTGAATCAGTTTCTCTGATTTTGCTATTTATAGGTTTATGTTTGAGTAAAATGAACATTGTTGTTTTATTCTATAAACTACAGACAACATTTCTCCCAAATTCCAAATAAAAATATTCTCATTTAGAGCATTTATTTACAGAAAAGAGCTTTATTTAGAGCCTTCAGACCTCAAATAATGCAAAGAAAACAGAGTTTTAAGAGTTCTCCTCCACCAGTCTTACACACTGCTTTTGGATAACTTTATGCTGCTTTACTCCTGGTGTAAAAATTCAAGCAGTTCAGTTTGGTGGTTTGATGGTTTGTGATCATCCATCTTCCTCTTGATTATATTTCAGAGGTTTTCAATTTGGTAAAAAAAACAAAAAACAAAAAAAAAAAACCTCATTTTTAAGTGCTCTCATTTTTTTCTCAGAGCTGTATTAGCATTAGCCGCTAACCACAGCGCTAGCTCTTTCTTCGTTCAGAGTTGAGTATATCAGAGTCTGTATTCTGCGTGTTTACTGTATTAAAACGAGCTACGTGGCACGAACCGCTAGCTGTTAGCACCCTAGCTTACCGGAACACTCAGAATTTCTCAGTGTAGCCGCTATCGGGCGGCATTTGCTAGCGCTAAGCGCTGCTGCTAACTGCACTGTTGAAAATATTGGAAACCTAATCTTACTATAAATAAACGAAAGCTCGTTAAAACAAGCTACATGGGATAAACTGCTAGCTAATTTCACCCTGAGTTAGCTGCTAATGCTAATGCTCCCAGCCTTAGTGCTGGAGAAACTTCACTGAAACTCACCCTTGGACAAAATTGTGGAAATCTAAGCTAATCTACCCAAATAAACCCAAATTTTCAGGAGAGAAATCTGTGTAGATTAACATCCAGTACTTGTTTTACTTTAAAATAAAATGTCTTTTTTTTATTTTTAAAAATTGCTTAAAAATTTTGTTTACCGAAGCGCAACCCTCTGTTCCTTACTAGTGTCATCTTATAAAATGCGCCTTATAATCCAGTCTGCTTTATGAATGAAAAAATAGACCAGAAAATAGACATTTATTGATAGTGCACCTTATAATCTAAATAATACATTATATATTAGTCTGAGGAGTGTTTATTAAGGTCCATTTCTGCCCCCCCTCCAGACCCCCCCCCTACGCTGGGGCTAGATGATGAATGGAGTGATGCTTTAGCAGAAAGTGATGCATTAGATATTCACAGCAGATTATTCATTCATGCGGGGCGATAATGGGTGTCAAGGAGATAATGCATAAAATAGACAGGAAGTGGAAGTGGGCGTAACATCAGCGCCTCAGTGTTTTCTCCTGCAGGAACGTGCTGGTGTTTTTAAACGCGTTTAGAAAGTGCGCGACGGCTGCTCTCGCGCGCCATCAGTCAATTCATAATCTCGCGTCCTGAGTGAATCGATAAAAAGCAAGAGCAGTCTAAAGAGGAAGGATTTCAAAGGGTTTAACTAGAGACTGTTGCCTTTAAAAGCTTCTTATTTGTCATGCTTTTCTTGTATTCTCTGGTTTGTAACGGCATTTTAGCAGCTGCTCTTTTAATCCGATGAATTTGTCTGGAGGAAATCTTCCTTATTTTGCTTTTTATTTGCACGAAACCGTCTGTGCTCTGAATCAGCCACAAATCTCTCTGTACAGTATGATGATTATGCTTCAGTTTTGGTTAAATATCTAATGATTTTATACCTTGTCCTTTTTCTTTCGCATATTGCTTGAAACCTGTGGCCTGCCTAGTAATGTGGAACAGTGCACTTTGATTTTTTGATATTTTTTAATAATACTGTTATCATTATTATACTTTTTTTTATTATACTCACCGTCATTTGCATTGACCATTTAGGAAAATCTGAGAGAAATATAACTTATATTATATAATAATTTTGAACATGGAACACACAGTGCAATACCATATGTCTATAGTGGAAATTATTGTGTATGATGTTTAAGTTAATTGTATTTTTTGTATTTTATTGTACTTATTCTACTCTTATGTTGTACATATTGTTCTCTGCATTTAAAAGTATCAGGCTTTCCTCCCCGTAAGACATTTTAGGGGGTTAAAACTGGACAGTAGTAGCTTCGTTTTTGGTCTCAACAGCAAATATTATTTAAAATATAATTTAAGTAATTTGTTGAAAATGTAATTCCAGCCTAGATCTTATTGCACATAAAAAGAAAACTAACCAAATAAAACATGAAAAAAAATACTTTTTACACTAGATTATAGGGGGTTAAAAATTTATGCAACACATAGTGGGGAAAAACAGGGTAATTTTAAAGAGTGATTATATGCTTGAGAGTAAATCCTTCAAGTTAATATTGATGTAAATTTAAGTGTAAAAATACATGACCTGAATCTGGACATAAAGGCAGGGAAAATATATATTGATATTGCGTATATATATCTATATATATGTATATGTATGTGTATATATATATATGTATATATTTATATATATATATATAATATATATATATATATACATATATATATATATATACATATATATATATATGTATATATATATATATATATATATATACATATATATACACATATATACACACATATATATATATATATACATATATATATATATATATATATATATATATGTGTGTGTGTGTGTATATGTGTATATATGTGTATGTATATGTATATATATATATATGTATATATATATGTGTGTGTATATATGTATATATATATATATATATATATGTGTGTGTATATGTGTATATATGTGTATGTATATGTGTATATATATATATATATATATATTTTTTTTTTGTTGTTGAATATTTATTTTCCGATCCTTCAGACTTTACTATAAACTCAATGAAGGCAGTCTGAGACACTAAGCTTGCTCTTGCGTTTTACTAAAGAAATATATGCAAATATGCAAATCTGAAACCACAGCGTCCATGTTTTATTATACAGTCTCTCGCTCTCGCGCTGCATCAGTCAGCTCATACTCTCGCGTCCTGAGCGAATGGGCCTGAAAGTGCTGCGTTAAAAAGGCAAAAACAAAGGCTGAGAGCCTGCGGGACGGGTTCGAACCGAGACAGTCGCCTTTTAAAGCTTCTTCTTTTTCATGTTTTTCTCTCATTTGAGTCTCAAAAGGACTTTTTTTTTTTCTTCCCCCCTTCACGTCACGAAATCGCGCGAATGCGGGAGGAAACATGAAAGCGAGTACAGTAAGTGACGGGCTTTACTCACTTTGAACTCGTGTTTTTTTGCGTCCGTCATTGTACGCATAATTGAGAACGTGGGAGTCTGTGAAGCTTTGATATGCGGTGGAATGTCACATGTTTAATAAAATAATAAAGAACCATATAAATAATATAAAAAAGGCCTTGGAATGCAGCGTGTAGAATATTTGGCAGGCGGACCTATAAAAGAAAAACCCTGATAAAGTGCTTATCTCTTGCAAAGTATATGAAATATGGTTTATAATATTTATGTAAATCGATGTGGAATGTAAGGCGTGTATTCGTATGTTTGTTGGATGCTGTAAAATAGATGCAAAGCTCTGCACAGGGATGCATCACCAAGTTAGCCTGGAAAGGTTAAGGTAGCATCCGTTTTGCATATTGGCTGTTTGAGCATAAATCAGATGAGAAATCAATATTGGTTTAAGAAACACTGATCAGTCAATCTCTAATATTTATTAGATGTCTTCTTCAGTAAGTTGTGTCTTTTGGCCTTTTGGACCAATAAGCATCTGTTCATCCATCGAACTGTCCAACTATCTAACCAACCAGCCAATAAACCATCCATCCATCTATCCCTCCATCCAGCCATCCGTTCCTTCATCCAACCATCTAATCAACCAAAAACCAGCCAGCAGACCAACCAACATACAACCATCCATCCATTCTTAAATCATCCATTTAATCCACCAACCAACCATCACCATCTAATAAAAGTCTTTCAACTAACCATCAATTCAACTATCTGAACAACCAGCCAGCCAACCAACCAACCATCCGTCAATCCACTCAACAAACCATTTAACTAACCAGCTAACCATCCAACCAATACCATTAAATCAGTCATTCAACTAACCATCAATACAACTATCTGAACAACCATCCAGCCATCCAAATATCAATCTGTGTCGGTCCAACCATCAAACCATCCATCTGCCTGTCCGTCCATCCAACCAACCAACCATCCGTCTGTCCATTCAACAAACCATTTAACCAACTCGCCAATCATTCAACCAAACATTCAAACATTAGTCATTCAACTAACCATCAATCCAACTATCTGACCAACCAATCAACCATCCATCTGTCTGTCCAACCATCCAACCATCTCTCACAATCCACTCAACAAACCATTTAACCAACCAGCCAACCATCCAACCAGTGATTTAACTAACTATTAATTCAACTATTTGACCAACTATTCATCCATCCAACAATAAATCGATGTGTCCATTCAACCATCCAACCATCCATTTAACCAACCATCCAACAAACCATTAAAGTAAAGTTTCTGTTCAGCTCTATAAACAGAAGTATGTTGTATTTTTCTGTTTTTTAATGAATGTCCTGCGTTTCCCTGTGGTTTCGTTCCCAGCAGAGATTCCCCCACATTTCCCATGACGCCTGGGCAAGGCTGTGACAGCTGTGTGTGGAGCTCACGTCAGTGCAGCCTGTAAACAGTCATTAAATCCTGCCCTCGCCGTGCGGCGCGAGAGCGAGTGTGTGTACTGGGCGCGAGTGTAGTGGAAGCGGGTGGTGGGGCTGAACTGTGTTTACTAATTATCATTAGTCTGCTTTACATCAGAAAACCACCATCTATATGCAGGGGGTTACCTTTATATTACAGCCGTCAAGCTGCTCTGTGATTGGCCAGAGAGCGTATTCACATATAGTGTACTAGCTGTTAGCGTTAGCTTGTGCTAAATGGCACTAAAACAAGAATAAGCTCATTCATGCTTAACTGCAATAGAAGCACAAAATGTTTTATATCTGCTTCATCTGCTAACTTCCCATGAACAGTGGGTACAGATCCCTCCCTCAAAAGAAGTCTGAGGATCTCAACCAGCAGACCCAAATGATAGGGTTTTATAGGTTTTCTAATTGTGATGTCACAATAAGGGAGGAACCAATCAAACGGCTCATTCAGATTATTCACTTGCTCATAAAATGGATAGATAGATGTTTTATTGCCCTTTATAAAGTGTTTATCAGTGTTTAGTAGTTTATAAATGGTTATTAATTAGTTTATAAACTATTAATAACCGTTACAGCACATAAATTAAATGTAGCCTGTCGTGTACCAAATAGTGGTAAACCTCAAATCTTACTTTGTGTTTCTTCATTCATCATTTACTTAATTTCTGTTAATAACTTTATTTATTCACCTATAAAAACATATATTTAAGGACTAAACTAACTTCCTATAATTTTTTTTATTAGATATTTATTAGTTACTTAATTCATAACCATTAATAAACTCATTTAAACTCCTTTAAAATTGACTTTTTAATGCAATGCTTCATAAATTGAGGGTTTTATAATTGCATGCAGTGTTTAAGGTGATTTTTTGGGGGGATTTGAGATCTGAGGGGTACTTTCGGGAATATGATGGGGGGATGGCGGTTGCCCCCCCAAACACCACCACCACCACCCTCCCCCCCCCGAGCTTTGCGGACCTGTGCTGGCGCAGGGATCAAACTCAGTGTCAGAAGTTTTGCCAGCGAGGTTTTTTCTCAGCTATAGCTTTTCTGTAATGAGTTCCCCTGAGTGGCCTCAGCCAATCAGAGCGCTGGCCCGGACCCCTGCGCTGCATTAATTGGTGGAGGCGTAGTTGGCGTCGCTGCAGCAGCAGCAGATATATAACAGCAGCATGCATTAAAGCTAATTACTGTACGAGCAGCAGCAGCAGCGCTGAGTAAAGCTGAGTCTAAATTTAAATTTTCTTAAATAAGTCTTAAATTTTTTTAAGGAGCTTATCTGTGAGGATTTGATGTGGATCTACAGTGTAAAAGGCCTGCATCCAACAATAAACACACTGCTCTCTATACCATATGTTCTCACTTACAGTGTGTGTGTGTGTGTGTGTGTGTGTGTGTGTGTGTGTGTGTGTGTGTGTGTGTGTGTGTGTGTGTGTGTGTGTGTGTGTGTGCGCATGTGTGTGTGTGTGTGTGTGTGTGTGTGTGTGTGTGTCCCTCAGCATCTACATTGTGTAAGGGCTCCCCCTACTGGCTAAACACTGTACCGGACACACACACACACACACACACACACACACACACACACACACACTGAGGAACAGAGGAAATTCTTCCTCTTCCTTTCCTGGGGTGGTCCTGATGAGTGCGTGTTCTATCATTACATTTTAATGCCCTTTTTTGCAGTGACTGCACTTGAGGATACTTTCCATTTTGCATTGATTAACCTTTAGTTTCTTAAAGTATTTTTTCTTTATTTAGTTGAGTATTTCTTGCTTCTCATAATCTGGATTAGAACACATTAAGAGACAAGAAATTCAAGTAATTAACCCCTTAAAGCCTTGTCCCGTATACAGGCTACAGGTACAGATTATATAAAACCCCTTTAAATCCCTTTTCTCTGCAGGACAACTTTATTTATTTAATTATTGACATTCATAAAACCTTGAGGGCTTTAGAGACTCCTCTCTGTTCACTCTCTCGTCTACTTTTTAAGCATTTTTATGTCAGTTTTAAGAGAAAAATAGACGAAGACTAGAAAACCATAACGAAACTAAAGGTTGGGAAGAAATCTGTTTGTATTGTTGTTTGTATTCAGGACAATATTGATTTTAAACTGTTTAAGTTCAGGAAAGTGCAAATTTTATGATTTAATGCATTATATTTTGACAACATTTTGACATGTATTTTCTATTACAATTAGGATTTTCAGTAATGTATTTTTTTTTAATGTAATGCTTGAGTAGAAATCCTTAAGATTTACATGTTTAAAATCAGGCACATAATCGACAAGAATGCTGGCCTGTTGAAGGCTTTTAACTCTTGATGAGTTTAGCACAGCTGTTAACTGAAAGCCTGAATTCCAGGTGACTCTACCTCAGCATCTGGATTAGTGGTGATCACATTCACCTTGCAGTTCTTCTGTCTTGGGTTTAAGTCCCTATCTGGGTGGAGTTTCCATGTTACGTTTTGTCTGCGTGGGTTTCCTCAGAGGACTCCAGTTTCCTCCCACAGTCCAAAAACATGAAGATGAGACAATTTGGGTAGTCTAAACTCTCACAGTAACTGTGTGGGTATAGGTATTTGTGTTTATAGCCCACTGTAAGACTGTATGTCCAGATACAGATTGGTACTCTGCACTGGATCAGCGCCTCAGTGCTGGATGCAGTCCTCCAGATGGATGGTTGTTTCCGGTTAAGAGTACGCTGTACACTATTGGCTGCCGCACGCTCTGCGTGATGATACTGGACAGATATAATCTGTATCTAGTAGGGGTGTCACGATTCTCTAAATCCTTGATTTGATTTTATTTCCGATTTAGGGTCACGATTCGATTCGATTCTCGATTTTCTTTTTTCTTTTTTTTACAGCAGAGAGGTCTATGCCAGTTTTAGATTAGTCTATGGTCAGTCATTGGTTTGATTCATCAAATTTACAATATCTTATTTCAAAAGGTGGGCTTGATATAAGTGATGCAAAGTGATACAAGTGATCTGTAATACACCACATTAGGCACTAATGGTCAAATTTAAATAATTTAATTAAGATATATATGTAATGCCATCTAGTGGCTTTTTTTGGTAGCAGCAGTGTGCACTATTAAAACAGCAATGTGCAACATAACAAAATAAATAATAAAACAAATACAGGAACAGTCATGTACAAAATAATAGAACAATTAGAGCCTTAACAAACTGAACTCTATCCTACTATAACAGTTAAACATGAAAAATAAGACTTTAAGACTTTTTCGGTCCCTGAGAATGAGAAGTTTTTTTCTTTAATAAAGATATATTATTAACTTTATCTGAGAGAAAGATGCTCCTTAAGGTACCAAAACTATTAACATATTTGAGTCTAGACAAAACAACTGTTATTTTTATCAAATGTGCCGCGCCATTTGCGTAGTTTAGAGGGAGGGATCGTCGATCCTCTTTTTGACTTCGATGCTCGAGACAAGACATAATTTCGATCGATTTTGATAAAATATTGAAATCGTGACACCCCTAATATCTAGTAGAGATATGTAGGGTTGGCCATTTATATGGATACACCTGAATAAAATGGGAATGGTTGGTGATATGAACTTCCTGTTTGTGGCACATTAGTTAATAAACTTTTTTTTTTAATGGAAAAACAATGGAGTGCATGGACTTATGGACTTCAGTATGGCCGCCATGGTCACCACTCATCTTTTCTCAAGTTTTCCCCGTCTCATATGCTTAATGTGTCACAAACAGAAAATTAATATCACCAACCATTCCCGTTTTATTTTATTTAGGCGTATACATATAAAGTGGCCACCCTGTATAGTGGGAAATGAGAACAGTGTGAATTGTTCTTTTGATAAAAACAGTATAAAATGTGATAATTATGGGTGGGTGATATGGAGACATATTTCAGGGTTAGAAAATTAGAAAATAATTTGATGATATTATTGCGTATGATACGATAGGGGCACAGCCCTAGTTACTTGTTACAACTGGAAATTGCTTTGTGATGGTTTATTGTTGCGTGTGTGTTAGTGTAAATGTGTGTGTGTGTGTGTGTGTGTGTTATATTGAGTGGATGGAAGTGTAATTCCTCACCACAGAGCCCCAGAGAGAATCTCACACATCTCAACCAGTCACCCGTAAGACCAGAGGCAGCGGCGCTACTCGAGTGTCTGTGTGTGTGTGTGTGTGTGTGTGTGTGTGTGTTAGTATAAAAGTGTGTGTGTGTGTGTTTTTTATACGGCCCTTGTGTAGTGGAGCTAGAGCGGCTCCTCCGGGGCCTCTAGAGCCGCTCTCTGATCGTAAACAAGCCCAGAGTCGGGCCCCCGGGGGCCGTTCTGACTCCAAATAAAAACACTGCACTGTAAATTCAGACCATCATACTGCAGACCCGGCCGCCCTTTAGAGACCCCAGCTCAGCTCAAACGCAGACGCAGACGCTGGAGTGAACTGTGTAATATTCCATTTTATATCTCCTAAAAAAAAAAATGAAAGCATCAGTCTGTATTATGTTAGTTTTGTTTCTAAACTGAAAGCAGAAGTATTTCTGAGTGGAGAAGAATATGGATAAAATATTGTGTTTAATGGTATCAGTGTGCTGAAAACACCATCCCTGCTGATCCTAATAATATATTCATTCTATAAACTGGGGTGTCGGGTCTCTTTTCGCGTGAGTTCTTCTTCTTCTGGTCACGTCACGCGTCTTTACGTACTTACGTCACACGTACAGCCTCTAAAAGAGGATCCGGCTCAGTTTTACTGAACGCGAGCGGCTGGTGGAGCAGCGGGGACTTCAGAAGAGAAAACTCAGAGCTTAGTAGCTCCTCCATTCACTCATAGTAAAACCAAAGAAATGAAGGAGTGAAGATTCTGACTCAGCACAAGATAAGTTTATAGAGTTTATAGAGTATTAGTGATTATTTTTTTAATCAATTGATAGCACTAATAAGCAATCAGATTAATCACAACGATATTCTGTGATTAACTGCGATTAATCGCACTTGTTCTTTGTACGACGCAAGTTTTTATAGTGGATATTTCTTTTTCTTTTCGTTGTTTTACATGTCCCAGAAACCTTTTCCCTTTTTTGCACCATTTATGTTAGTTTCCCGTTTTGTGCAACCAATAGGATAAGTTTGAGGCATGATTGCCTTGTTATTAGCCAATCAGTGTTGAGAAGGGGAGGGCCTAAGAGTTTGTCATGTCCTGCCTTTGGTGTGTGTGTTTTTACCAAATTATAAACCTCTGGAATATAATCAAGAGGAAGATGGATGATCACAAACCATCAAACCACCAAACTGAACTGTGTGTATGTGTGTGTATATGTATGTGTGTATATATATATGTGTGTTCTGGTAGTAAACAGCATGTTGTGGGTTCTCCGCTCGCTGTCTGAACCGCACTGATTGCTTTCTTTGATTAGATTCACTGCAGTAAATCAGATTGATAAATAAACCCTCGGCTCAGAACAGTTCTCTTTATGGCCGGCTCTGCTGTAATGAAGCGGCGCTGGAACAGATGTGACCGAACGGAGAGGAAATTCAGTATCGAGCTCTACTTATTTCACAATTACCTCACTTACTGCTGAGAGTGCACCAGGTTTGTAGTGATGGACAGTGGATTGGGACGCAGCCCTGAGGCGCGGAGTGCTGGGGAGTGTGCATTCGGCAGCCGAACCTCTTATATACTGTATGTATAATAGTGATCTGAACCCTTAGGACAGGGGTGTCCAAACTTTTTTGTTTGGGGCCAGAAGTAGAAATATATTTGAAGTCACGGCCCACAGACTCTGTGATAATACAAATAATGAAATATACCACTTTAAATAATACATTTTCCTGATTATTTCATTTACACACCATTTTACTTGACTTACTATCTTTATCTTTGACAGTGTTGTGTAAACTAAAATTTTTCAAATTGATGTTTAATTTCATGATGTCTCTTAATATTAAACTCCTTAATTACGGCAACTTTTAGACTCTTTTTCCCCGTTTTTCTGCGCTAAAACTGCACACCCTCTCCGCTTTTAGACTCTTTTTCCCCGTTTTTCTGCGCTAAAACTGCACACCCTCTCCGCTTTTAGACTCTTTGACCCGTTTTTCTGCGCTAGAAATGCACACTCTCTCTGCTTTTAGACTCTTTGGCCTGTTTTTCTGCGCTAAAACTGCGCACTCTTTCCGCTTTTAGACTCTTTGGCCCGTTTTTCTGCGCTAGAAATGCACACTCTCTCTGCTTTTAGACTCTTTGGCCTGTTTTTCTGCGCTAAAACTGCGCACTCTTTCCGCTTTTAGACTCTTTGGCCCGTTTTTCTGCGCAAGAAATGCGCACACTCTCCACTTTTAGACTCTTTGCCCCGTTTTTCTGCGCTAAAACTGCGCACTCTCTCCGCTTTTAGACTCTTTGGCCCATTTTTCTGCGCTAGAAATGTGCACGATCTCCACTTTTAGACTCTTTGGCCCGTTTTTCTGCGCTAGAAATGCGCACTCTTTCCGCTTTTAGACTCTTTGGCCCCGTTTTTCTGCACTAGAAATGCGCAGAAATGCGCACCCCTAGCCAGCACTACTTTTGAAATTTATATTTGATTAATATTTTGGTGGTTTAGGTGGTTTTTGTTCCCCTTGACATTTAATTATGTGCTACTTTGTGTTGGTCCATCACTTAAAATCTCAGTACAATACATTTTAGTGGTTTTTGTGGTTGTAAGGTGACAAAATGTGCTTGAAAAAGTTCAAGGGGTATGAATACTTTTGCAAGGTGAAGGAAATAATGTGTATATATATATATATATATATATATATATATATATATATATATATTTCCCTATGATTAATAACTATGATTAATTAAAATATTTTCTTTAAAATGGTATAATTGCTTTGTGATGCTGTTCTATTATTGTAATATCAGTGGTGTTTAATGCTCTTAAAATTACAAAAATATCGTTTATTGCAATAATTTCTGGGACAATATATTGGTGATGAAACACACACACACACACACACACACACACACACTGTGATGTTGAGTTTAAGCTTGTAGATTTTGTAAAGAGAGTGTAAACTGCAGCTAATCTTAGCTACCACCTGCTGAAACAACACTCAGCCCCCCCAATCCCATTACTACTAAATCCCCCACCTCTACACACACACACACACACACACCTCTACACACACACACACACTGGATGATCTCGTGGCTCAGTGAAGATACAGACAGAGAGTTTAAAGGGAACCTCTGAATCAGTTTCTCTGATTTTGCTATTTATAGGTTTATATTTGAGTAAAATGAACATTGTTGTTTTATTCTATAAACTACAGACAACATTTCTCCCAAATTACAAATAAATATATTCTCATTTAGAGCATTTATTTACAGAAAATGAGAAATGACTGAAATAACAAAAAAGATGCAGAACTTTCAGACCTCAAAGAATGCAAAGAAAACAAGTTCATATTCATAAAGTTTTAAGAGTTCAGAAATAATCAATATTTGGTGGAATAACCCTGGTTGGTTTTTAATCACAGTTTTTTTTTCATGCATCTTGGCATCATGTTCTCCTCCACCAGTCTTACACACTGCTTTTGGATAACTTTATGCTGCTTTACTCCTGGTACAAAAACTCAAGCAGTTCAGTTTGGTGGTTTGATGGTTTGTGATCATCCATCTTCCTCTTGATTATATTCCAGAGGTTTTCAATTTGGTAAAATCAAAGAATCTCATCATTTTTATTTTTTAGTGTTTGTGATGCATAATTAATAAATGTTAAAGAGAAATATCTTTAACATTTGTTTATTTTTGTGAAACTGAAACCCACAGTTCCTGGTATTTGATTATTTAGAAGTATCACATAAAAAACATTAAATGGCATTTTGTGTTGAATTGGGATAAACCATTTCTAATATTAGTTTTGCGAAGAATTTTAAATAATTTGCGATGCGCAATGTATAATTTTGATGTATAACGATATTAACAAATAGTTACAATTTAATAATTAAATACAGTTCAAAATCTTTTTTTTCTTTCTTTATTTCTCTCTTGCTTGTTTGTCCTTTCTTTCAATATCACCTGCTCTCCCTCACTCTCCTCTTTTCTGCTCTCACTCATTCATAGCTGGTTTATCCAGCAGCTCCTCCAAACATACACAATTCTGAGGAGAAATTAAGAGCTGTGGGACAAGTTTTTGAGATATCAACACCTCTCTCTCTCTCACACACACTCTCACTCCTTCCTTCTCTCTCTCACTTTCACACTTTCTTTCTTTCTCTCCTGTACTTTCATTCTTTCTTTCACTTTCATCTCTTTCTGCTCTCTATTTCCTATTTATTTTCTCTCTATTTCTTTTCTCTTTTTCTGTCTCTCTTGCTCTTGCTCTTTCTTATTCCCTCATTTGTCATTTCTCACTTTCACATGCTCTCTCTCTCTCTCTCTCTCTCTTTATCTCTCCCTCTCTCTCTCTGTCTCTCTCTCTCTCTCTTTCTCTCTCTCTGACCTTGCAGCACTGGATGCAGTCAGACACACAGCTCCACCAGCGGCCGAGCGACGCTCTCACACACACACACAGAGGGAGAGAGAGAGAGAAAGGGAGGGAGGGAGGAGTTTAGTGATGGAGGGATGAGTGTGGGGGGTGGGGTTAGTCCGGTGCAGCGTCACGGCTGTAGGTGAAGCTCAGACAGCTCAGAGCTGCAGCTGCTGGAGAGTCTTAGACCCGATCAGACCTGATCAATCTATAGATTCTATTGATTATTACTGACGGACCTGATCAGCCTGTCTGTCTCTCCGCCTGTCTGTCTGACTGTCTGTCTGCCGTTACTCTGTCCGCTGCCGGCTGGCATGAGCACAGCGCGAAGGGTAAGTGTGTGTGTGTGTGTGTGTGGAGTCTCTGCAGGTATGTGGCAATGCAGCAGCTGTTGAGAACTCGCTGCTTTTCTTTCTCTCTCTCTCTCTCTCTCTCTCTCTCTCTCTCTCTCTCGCTCATATAGTCTGATGTCATGCTGATGCGGTGGAATGCCGGTATATGCATTTGCTTACTAAGCTGTATAACATTAGAGATGTTGTGGTTTATCAATAAGGATAAGCCAGCAGACTTTGTCTGAGGGAGGCATCTAGTATCTATACCTACTGTCCGTTGCAAGGAGACAGTTGAGGGAGATGTGGTTGCTATGCTGTTGATAATTGGTTGCTAGGTGGTTGCTACTATGTACTATGTTTGTAATTGTTTGCTATGCTAGGTATCCATGGTGGTTGCTAAGTGGTTGCTAAGGTGTTGCTTGATGGTGGAATGTAAATATGGCCCATTTGGCCAATAGAGCATTGTCCCTTAGCTTCTAAACTTTTGACCAATAGCTGGTTTATCCAGCAGCTCCTCCAAACACACACAGTGATGGAGAGCAATTCGGAGCTTGTTTCAAAAATTGTGCATAACACTTTAAAATGTTTTTCAATTTTCAATTTTATACAAATACTTTATCGCTCACTAAAGTTTTGAAGATATCGACAACGATCCAACTTCAGATCAAGCGGATTGATTGCGTGATGCCTTCTTGTTAATAGCTGTGATGAATGTCTACGACAAAATGATTAACAATAATATTATTGACATGTATAACAGTATAATAGTATAATAATTGTAGGTTTAATGTTCCTTGTTTCTTGTTTACAACATTAGTTCTCTAAAAAATCTCTTTTATATCTAAACAAAACCTGTAATTATAACTAATTTGAATTATTCCTAAATAAATGTCGAATCCAATTGGAAATTTGTAATATCGAATCAAATTGGGACCCTGTAAGAGTATTTTATCTTCTTAACTTAAAGTAACACAGACCCTGTGAAGTATCATGGAGAATCGTCTTGTGATATATATTGAGTATCACATAATCGTGATATCGTATCGTATCGCAACATGCCCTGTGAGTCACACTTCTAACCACAAGTGGATGTATAGCTTGTATATGCTTTCCATGCAAACATATATAAACCTACAGGATGCATAGGTTGCAATATGTGGATGCAAAATAATGCTTGCAATGTTTGCAAAGCGATGCATTATTTTTAGGCGTACAGTAGAATCAGAAGAGCATGCATTTTTTATGCATCCTTAATTTGATGAGCTAAAAAACTCAATCTTTATTCGTTTTTTTTATCGTTTATAATGTAAAGTTAGTTAGTCACCTGGCTAACTATTGATGCAACTTGTAAAGAAGATGTTTGTATCTGGAGTTTAATTGCACACTATTATAGCTGTATAACTTGTAAAATTAACACATTTACAAACATAAAAAAAACCTCTGGAATATTATCAAGAGGAAGATTGATGATCACAAACCATCAAACCACCAAACTGAACTGCTTGAATTTTTACACCAGGAGTAAAGCAGCATAAAGTTATCCAAAAGCAGTGTGTAAGACTGGTGGAGGAGAACATGATGCCAAGATGCATGAAATTAAAACTGTGATTAAAAACCAGGATTATTCCACCAAATATTGATTTCTGAACTCTTAAAATGTATTCTTTATGAATACAAACTTGTTTTTTTCTTTGCATTATTTGAGGTCTGAAAGTTCTGCATCTTTTTTGTTATTTCAGTCATTTCTCATTTTCTGTAAATAAATACTCTAAATGAGAATATTTTTATTTGGAATTTGGGAGAAATGTTGTCTGTAGTTTATAGAATAAAACAACAATGTTCATTTTACTCAAACATAAACCTATAAATAGATAAATCAGAGAAACTGATTCAGAAACTGAAGTGCTCTCTTAGCTGTATATATATATATATATATATATATATATGCAGTATACGCTGAGTTTTTCTCGATGTTGATCTGTATGTGCTGTGCTGTGCTGGTGTTGTTGACTGGTTGTCCTTGCGTGCAGTGCTGTGTGTTTGGGAGCGCCGCTGTTTTGGCTGGGCCGTGTCCTTGGGGGGGAGGGATTTTCAGGTTTTTTGGGGAAGATTACGCAGCATTAAGCTGCTTGCTATCAGATAATGCAGCAATAATCAAATCCTCTGTGCTCGTGAACCAGGAGAAGAGGCTCCAGTGGTTTAAGATTACTTCAGTGGTGAAACTGCAGGAAGGGTTTCATTACAAACATCTTTATAAACGTTTAGAAGATGTATTTTTATGTATTATTAAAGGGGACGTATTACGAAAACTCACTTTTAGCATGTTTTTGTATTTCTATTTGTCTCTCGACTGCAACTATAATCACCATAGGCACTCCAAACACCAAACAATTTCGTTTCTTTGAGCCATTTGGATGCCCCTCCCCCATTGTGATGTCACAATAAGGAAGAAACCTGCATAGATCCACCCTGGCTCCACCCATCACCTGTCAACTGCAACCAGAGCCCCTCCCACTAGATCAGTTTAAGATAGAACACCATTTCAGTCATTTTGGTTGTGAAGCTCAGACAGTACACAGCCGGATTAGCCAGCAGACTTCTTCTGAGGGAGGGATCTATAGCCTCTCTCTGTGGCAGGGGAACAAGGGAGAGAGATGTGCAGCAACTCCTCCATACTAGATCAGTAGAAGAAAAAAATAAACAATGAAAAAAACACATGAGAATCTCAGACAGTACACAGCAGGATTTGTCAGCAGACTTCTTTTGAGGGAGGGATCTGTACCTACTGTCTGTGCCAAGGGGACAGATTAGGGAAATGTGGTTGCAATGGTGTTAAGTGGTTGCTTAGGTGTTGCTGTAGTATTCATGGTGGTTCCTATGGTGTTGCTAAGTGGTTGCTAGTTGATTGCTAAGATGTTTGTAACTGTTTGCCAAGGTGTTGCTTGATGGTGGAACGTAAATGTTTGGCCTATGGAGCAGTGTCCCCAAACGTACGGACAACATGTCAGGTGTCCAAACTTTTGGCCAATAGTTGGTTTATCCAGCAACTCATTTTGTTTGAGAACCTCAGGATTATCCAGCAGACTTCTTCTGAGGAAGGGATCTATACCTTCTGTCTGTGACGAGGGGACAGAGGAGGGAGAAGTTGTTTGTTAAGGTGTTGCTGTAGTATTTGTGGTGGTTGCTAAGTGGTTGCTAGGTTGTTGATAGGTGGTTGCTAAGGTGGAATGTTGCTAAGAGCAGTGTCCCCAAACATATCGTATTGTATGCAATAATATCTGCAACATTTTTTGTATTTTTGAATATGGTGAACGATATTGTACCCTGAAATATCACATCACATCACCTACCCCTAATTATCACATCAGGGTACTACTTTTTTTTTTTTTTTTTAAACACTAAAAAAGAAAAATTCACTCTGTTCTTATTTCACATTATATATCTACTAGAGACAGATTATTTCTGTCCAGTATCATTTATTTTACTTTAATCCTGAAAATGCGGAGGGGTTAGGGGCGGGCCATATCATATCGTATGCAATAATAAAATTTAATTTTCATTTTTAATTCAGTGTTTTGTCAATTCGCCAAGAATATCGTTATCATAAAAATACCATGAAATATCGTGATATTATTTTAGAGCCGTATCACCCACCCCTATTTAGAGCTCCTATGTTCTAATAAAAATATCTGTTTTTTGATGCCATATATCGCTAATGATACTACGACTGAAGCAATACAATATATCGTGATATCAATATATTGTCCCACCCCTACTCAGCACTATATATTTAGGGGAATATATCTGTGTAACGGTCGTGTTGATCTTGGTTATTTTTGACCTGAGCTGGACTCTGAGGAAAGTCTGAGCTCGGCATCATTCCTCACTGAGTCATTTCCCCTTCAGCCTCGTGTGTGTGTGTGTGTGTGTGTGTGTGTGTGTGTGTGTGTGTGTGTAGGACACACCCTTACCAACCCAAACCCAACAAAATCCAAACAAAACTGGAATTACCTCCAGAACTCAGCAGACACACACCTCACCCAGTCATCTGACCCAGCATGACTCAGATATTTCCAGATCCAGTCTAAGATTACACACACACACACACACACATATATATACACACACACACAAATATACACACTCTCTCACACATACACACATGGTCCAAAACCTCCCAGAATATATATCATCATTAGGAGCAGGCTACAGGCTGATAATTCTCACCTCTGAACGGTGATGCAAATGCTGGACGATAGGCCCAAAATATATTTCTTAATTTCATTGTATACAATATAATAATTCCAATATCTATACGAACAATATAAAAGCCACAGCCCTTTGGTGTACCCTATCGTTTCTACATATATATAAAATAGGCTACAATGAAATGTATTGGCGTGGTCACTTTGCATAAACTCAGTTTATATAAGTGATAATAAAGGAATCTTCACAAAAAAAGCTTCATAATGTGTTTTGTTGTGACGTGACACTGCTTTACGTTATTTGACGGACATTTTCGAAAAAGGTTAATTGAGTTTATTTTGATAACTCAATTTAAATACCTGTATAATTAAACAGAAAACATTAGCTACTGCATCTACCTCATCTGTTTTCATTTGATACATATACAGGTATATTGCTGCACTAAAAGGTAGTAATTCTCATTTGTGAAAGTTTGGTTTAATGTCACTTTGAAAAAAAGCTGAAAAAGTAAGCAATGATATTATTATGTCATATTTTTCAAAGAATAACTGAAAACATACTTAAATGGGGTTTATCATGATATATGATTTTTTCCATATCCATATTTTCCATATATATATATATATATATATTAATTCAGTGTTTTGTCGTATCGCCAAGAGTATCGTTTTATCATCATATCGCCCACCCCTGCTCTATTTACCTTCACTTAGATTAAACCAAAGCTATTAATAAAGAGTATTTGAGTAAATATGAGTCCGGTGACGTTCGTTTGTTTCTTTAGAGCAGAAGATAAATAAAGAGGACGGTTTTCTGCTGTTAATTGTTGAGATGAGCTCAGACGGACTGATGGTTCTGAATCTGAATGAGTGGAAGAGGCTGCAGGAGCGTGCCGGTAGTTAATATTCTGGGCTGGACTGAGTCACTGGGCTGGAAAACGTCAGACTGGAGCAAAGAAGCTCCTCTTAAATCTGCAGAGTCATTTCACACAGAATAGCTCCCAGATTAATGCAGGACTTTCTAACGATTTTAACATGCGGAAACGTGTCAAAACGCGTCAAAACGTCCACGAGTCCCTGTTTAAACTCTGCGTTTAATCATCAAAAAACGAGAAAGAACGATTATTATACATTACAGAATTACTTCAGTCAGTAGGGGTGTAAGAAAGTATCATTGTTTTTAGTATATATCATTTTTAGTATACATTTTAGTATAGCATACATTATATTTAGTATATATCAGTTTTAGCATCGCAATATTTTGTATTACAAAAGTATCGATTTTCAAAAACACACTATCGATTTATAATGATTAATGCAAAGATTACAAAGATTGGTGTCAGAAGTGGTTCTGTTTACGTAGTGTTTAAACTCCGCCCACTAGATATCAGCGTTTTGGTTAATGCTCTTAAAACATTCAATCTGTTTTGATTTAATGTTTTATTTAAAGTTTCTGGTAACATCGTTACAACGTCACTTGTTACTTTTTTTGTTTGTTTTGTTTTTATCATTTCTATAATGTCACTATTCGTCTAGCTTGAAATCTAAGGATTTTAACAGGCAGAAACATGTCAAAACGTGTCCGAGAGTCTCTATTTAAAGTCTGCGTTTAATCATTAGAAAACGTTTTTTATACAGCTCTGGAAAAAATTAAGAGACCACTTAAAAACGATGGGTTTCTTTGATGTTTCTTTGATTTTACGTGGAAAATTTAAATTTAAGAGATTGAACGTTTTAAGAGTGCTAGCTGAAATAGACGTTTAGACGACACTGAAATGTAGTGGGTGGAGCTTAAACACAATCCTAAATAAATAGAACCACTTCTGACACCAGTATTTTTATATTTAGACAAATCATAAAAAATTGATACTGTGTTTTTTAAAATCGATACTTTTGAAATGCAAAATATCGCGATACTAAATTATATCGGTATTTTCTTACACTTACACTTTCTTACATCCCTACTGACTGAAGTAATTCTGTAAACAAGGTGCAGTGGTGTGGGGGAGGAATAGATATATAAATATAAGTAAATAAGTAAAAATAGATATATAATTATAATATAAAAGAGTGGGAGACACTATATGTTTAATACAGCAAGACACAATAAACATACGTAAGACAATAGTGCAATATTGATGGTGATTGAGATGGAATGACAGTAAAAATAGTAAATAACAGTAGTGCAAATACGGTATATGGTATATAGCTGAAGGCTGGTAAAGTGAATGGGTGCGTAAGTCCTTAAAGTTCACAGTTTAATTAAGTGGAATTAAAGTGCGTATTGACAGTGCAAGTACCTCAAACCTCAGACCTCAAATAATGCAGAGTTTTAACTGTTCAGAAATAATCAATATTTGGTGGAATAATCCTGGTGGTTTTTAATCACAGTTTTAATTTCATGCATCTTGGCATCATGTTCTCCTCCACCAGTCTTACACACTGCTTTTGGATAACTTTATGCTGCTTTACTCCTGGTGTAAAAATTCAAGCAGTTCAGTTTGGTGGTTTGATGGTTTGTGATCATCCATCTTCCTCTTGATTATATTCCAGAGGTTTTTAATTTGATAAAATCAAAGAAGCTCATCATTTTTAAGTGTCTCTTATTTTTTTTTTCCAGAGCTGTATCACAATATTAATATTGACAGTCCAGTTCAGCCCGGTTCCTCTGATCCGCTCCGGTCTGTTCGGTCGGTGGACGACTGCAGAATGAGATGGATGACCTTCAGCAGACGCCCTTCAAATATCAGCATCTTCAAACAGTTACCGTCCTCACCGTCCCCCCTGATCTCCACAGTCTGTTATCATTACGCTCACGTTTCCTCTAATACAGCCTTTCTACTGAGGAGAGAATCACTAACTACAGAAATTATCTGAGTGCTGGACGTCATGAGAAAATCAATGTTGAATATTAGGGATGGGAAAATACATCGTTATTGCAATATATCGTATCGATACGTGCCTTCAAATATCAAGAACCGCCCCAATTAGAGTAAGTTACTGAAGTTATTGCTTCATTACTCCACATGGTGGCGCTGTAATCAAATGAATAGGGTTAATAAACCTGCGGTTGTTAAGTTCTATGAATCTGAAACACCAATAAATCCATTAATGCTGGTATTTGATCATTTAGGAGTATTTTATCCTCTTCAGAAACACAGATGCTGTGAAGTATCGTAGGGAATTGAGTTGTGCTATATATTGAGTATCGCCGAATTGCAGTATCATGGTAGTGGAAGTCATATGGATTTGTAATATGGAAAAATACTTAAAAATTAATGTTCAATATTCTAATGTTATGATAAAAGTTATAATTTGTACAGCTCAGTTGCTGATTGACATTTTAAATACATTGATGGTCAATCTCCAGACCTGAACACCATTGAAAACCTCTGGAACATAATCACGAGGCAAAAGCAGTGTGTAAGACTGGTGGAGGAGAGCATGGCAAAATGCAAAAAAGCTGTGAATATTTTTTTTTTATTATTATTTAATTAAGGGTTATTTCACCAAATAATGATGTCTGAACTCTTAAAAACATTTAGTATTGTTTTTTTAAAATGAATATGAACTTGTTTTTTAATTGTATTATCAAATGTTTTTTTAAACCATCATTTTCTGTAAATTAATGCTCTAAATGAGAATATTTTTATTTGTAATTTGGGAGAAATGTTGTCTGTAGTTTATAGAATAAAACAACAATGTTCATTTTACTCAAACATAAACCTATAAATAGTAAAAGCAAAGAAACTGATCATTTTGAGGTCTCAATTTTTTTCCAAAGCTGTATATAAAAGTCAAAGTGGTTTTTATTGTCATTTCAGCTATATACAGAGTACACAGTGAAACGAAACAACGTTCCTCCAGGGACCATGGTGCACATAAACACAGTGTAGACAGAACAATAGTGCAACAGTACAAAAGTGCAGACAGACAATACAACACCATACAGACAAAGAATAATAAATAACAAGACAGTGTGCAAATTATGCAGTGTGCAAAAAAGACCAGTGAGGTAGTAATTACCTCTATTACACAGTGTGCAATAGAGTCCAGTGAGGTAGTAGGGTTTTTAGTGCTTTCCATTTTCTGGGGTAAGTGGGGTAAGAGTGTGTGTGCATGTACAGAAAAACCATCAGTTCAGTCTCTGCAGTTAAGGAGTCTGATGGCTTGGGGGTAGAAGCTGTTGCAGAATCTGGTCGTGCTGGACCGGATGTCACCCATTTCACCCATTTCTGACACAATTGCACACATACACAGACAACACAGCTTATCCAGTCCCTGTAGAGAAGTACTGCCAATACAATAGGACTCTCTGAATCAGATAATAAAGAAACCTGAACCAGGAATGAGCTGGAAAAATTCAGTGTATTAAATCATGATATCTCCTAAACGCCTGCAGGACAGTTTAATTACTGCAGAGAAAATGAGAAAAGTAAGATGAGATAATACCGAGCTAGGTTCTCCTGTTTTAATCTCTATGCATATTCTAATTTAATTCTACAGAAATAATCAGTGTGTACAGGTGCTGATATCAGCCCTCAGTACAGCATGCTAACCCGCTAATCAAACACAATCAAAACATCCCCACACTGCTCACACAGCCCCTCATTAACTCCTTCCTTATGCATCACTTCCCATTAAGCTGTGATACAGCGTGTTCTCAGTGATCGGGGGTGTTGATGGAGCGTGCAACAGTGCATAAAGCATTTTCCTAGAAAATAGGAACTGTATAATTCCTTGCTTTCTACTGTATATAAATGTGTATATATACTTATACAGTACCAGTCAAGAGTTTGAACACTTTAAATTCAGGGTTTTATGGTTATTTTAAAATGTTCTGCATTGTAGATTAATACTAAACTCATCCAAACTATGAAGAAAAACATAAAACTAAAATATGGAATTATTTATTAAACAAAAAAGTGTTAAACTAACCAGAATATGTTTTATATTTTACATTCTTCAAAAAGTAGCTTCTCTTGCTTAAGCCCTATCCTATCCTACTCGTTTCTCAGGGGGACGTCTGTGTATAAAAATATTTCACACTTCTACTCTTTAGTGATAAAACTCCTTCATCCGGACTGCAATTGTAAAAACAGGAGGACGACCAGTGAGTTTTTAGGCTTTAGGCTTTTTTCTCGGTCACATGACATCATCACGGAGTTCAGTAGCTCCTCCATTTCCACTCGCTGTTGTGTTTACAGAATGTGGATCTCCGTGGAAACCGTGGCGCCCAAAGTGTGCATTAATTATGGTGCGTGGCAGTGGACAAATATCTATTTTATTATTTTATTAAAGGCGAGGAGACGAAACTCAGAGATGTGCGTCCAAAGAGAAAAACAGTAGATAATTCAGCCTGTAATTTTCTCAGAGGACGTCTGAGAAAAACACCTACATGATCGTTCAAAAATAAAAAAAAAAACCTATAAAAGAGAAAATTACCTCAGAACCCCCTTAAAAAACGAATCCCGGTTTAAGTGCTTAAAATGATCAGTTTTGAACATCTCTGCTGTTTTTTCTCAGTCAGTTTTATGAGGTAGAGTCTCCTGGAATTCAGGCTTTCAGTTAACAGCTGTGCTGAACTCATCAAGAGTTAATTACTTGAATTTCGTGTCTCTTAATGTAAAGTTTGAGAGCATCAGTTAAAGTAAAGTAGTGAAGAGGTAGAGTTACAGGTATACAGTGAATAGTGAATATTTGAGGAATGTTCGAATCCAGATTATGTAAAGCGAGAACTACTCAACTAAATAAAGAAAAGTAAAAAATGAAACTATTCGAAAGTCAATTTCAGGAACTTTGAAAGTATCAAAGCTCTGAAAAGGATAAAATACTCAAATAAAAAAAATACAAATAATCAAATACCAGAAATTATGGATTTATTGGTGTTTCATTTTCACATAATTTAACAACCAATATTTTTCACCGTAGGTTTATTTTATTATAGCGCCACCATGTGGAGTAATGAAGCAGTAACTTTAGTAAGTGTAATTGGGGGCGGGGGTCTTACGCCATTTAAAGTGCCTATGTTTTAATAAAAAAATCATATTTGATGCTGTGTATTGATACTTAATTTCTAGAACTGTACAAAAAAAAGTCGCGAAAAAAGAACATCAAAAACGTTGTAATGATGGAACTGGCACTCATCAGTACCAATAAACCCATACAAAAAGGAAGAGCGAGAGTTTCCTCTGTTGAACAGGATAAGTTCATCACCCCAGATATGAACACTACATGAAATACTGAAATTACTACATGATTCTGATAGATCACTTTACTATTAATTTACTATTCGTGTGTGTGTGTATCAGTGTGTGTGTGTGTTTTAGTGTTGGTATGCGCTAAACACACCTCAGCTCATAACGGTTAGTGAGAACAGCTCCACATGTGCTAATTTATCAGTGTAAATACGAGTCGGGTTGCCAGAGCTGATGCCGTTTAGCAGCAGCAGCAAATTATAGAGAAATTTACAGCAGAAACATGCTCTCTTTATTGACGCTGTTAAGCGCTTTCATTGCGTGTTGCTAAGCGTCGCTTCAGAAGGGTTGAGTTTATATCGAGTCGTTATGCTTTACGAGAGAGCAAAGAAACAATGTTGAATGACCATTAAGGATTAAGTTAATGCACTGGCAGCTCTTGTCAGCAGCACTTCAGCCCGTGTGTTCCGTTTGTTTGGACTCTGTAGGGCGTCACAGGTATCTGCTGTTCGTTCCCCAACACTAACTCCTCCCCCGAGGTGGCCAGTACTGTACACAACAGCAAGTGAGCGGTGCTGCAGCATGGAAGCTAGTAAGCAGGGCTGGTTCAGCTTAAACCTCAGCTGATACACAGCCTAAAAAAGCCTCAGCATGTCTCAGAGTTCCAAAAGTGGAGAAGAATTAAGAGTTTAAACGTGTGCTGCAATCAATCATATTTAATAAAAATTTGATATAAAACTAATGTTGAATCAATGCTAGTCAATGTTGTTTCAATGCATGAGCGATGAAAAAAATGTATGTTGATTCTACATAGTCATTTTACTTTTTTTTTTCCTAATTAGAGAGAATCATTTTTATTTCGATTCCAAATCAAATCCTATTAGAGAAATCCATTTTTTCTATCAGGTTCAGACGTGAGTTTGAGTTTTTATGAGCTTAAATTGAGTCGTTTCACTACAAAATCGGTCCATTCAATTGGTGCGTGACCTCGTACTTACATGCTAATGTCATGTTTGACATTGGATTTCAATCTTATTTTAGTTTCTGATGTGAAGCAGCAGCAGCGGCGGCTCTGAAACAGGCGAGTGAATGAAGGTGTGACCAGCCTGGATGAAGCTCTATTGATATTCATGAACTGAACGTCTGACACAAATTGCCATCACTCTGTTCTGTTCTGACCTTAAAATTCCAATTTCTCTCGCCTTGCTGACTGAAGAGAAGCGCGTAGAGCAAAGTGTCTCTCAACAGTGAGGCCGCCTCTGCTATAGCGCCTCCTCTGGCTGGGTCAGTTATGATGTTTAGCTCCGCCTCTCCTCAAAATAACACAAAACAACATAATTTTTATCTCATTTTCTCCTCTTAACTTCTCCTCTTTCCGTCTCCAGCGTCCCAGAAATTCCAACAAGAGCGTTTTTTCTTATTCCACAGAAAACAAAAGATTTTTAAAACCTTATTTTACTTTATTTTACAGTAAGAAGGCGGAGTTACACTCACAATGGCCAATCATCAGCAGTATCTCCCTGTTTATTACATGGAGTAGCTGAGTTTATAGTCTGAGTTTAAGTATTCTGCATATCCTGCAAACACCATGGAAACATCTCTCAGACTGACTGAATGACTTACTGACTTATTGACATACTTCCTGAGTTACTTATTGACTCACTTACTGACTTTCTGACTTAGACTTTCTTACTGACTTACTCACTTACTGACTCACTTACTGTGACTCACTTACTGACTTTCTCACTTACTGACTCACTTACCTACTGATTCACTGACTTACTGACTTCCTCACTTATTTACTTGCTGACTTCCTTAGTGACCTACTGATTCACTGACTTACTGACTGACTTACTGACTTTCTTACTAACTGACTTACTTACTGACTCAGTTACTGATTCACTGACTTACTTTCTGACATAATGACTGACATACTGACTTACTTACTGACTGACTTTCTGACTTACTGACTGACTCACTTACTGACTTACTTACTAAATAAAGACTGACATACTGACTTACTGACTGATTTACTGACTTACTGACTGACTTACCTACTGACTCACTTACTGACTTACTTACTTACTGAGTTACTTTCTGACTTAATTACTTACTTATTTATTGACTGACTTACTGACTCACCTACTGACTCAGTTACTCACTGACTTACTAACTTACTTCCTGACTTACTGACATACTGAATCACTTACTGACTTACTTTCTGACTTAGAAAAAAAGTATTTTAGCATGTGTGTAATGGAGTTCAGTGCAGTTAAATACAATTAAAACAACAATAAACACCGGTTACTATATTTACAGTATATTGAGAAGATGACTGATGTCATTCATGCAGACAGAGCAAGAACGCAGGTATATAATAATAATATAATTATATATATATAAATGGAGACATCAGAATGCATATATTAATTTTAATATCTCTAATTCGCTGAACTGCTTCGACACTTTTGGTCTCGTATTCTCCGTCCTGCGTTCTCTCTGACCTGCTGTTGGTTACAGGGTGAGGAACCTGGCGATGCTCCTGCTGCTGAAAGTACCTCCCAGTCTCCTCATATTTCATCCAGAGTTCTGAACTCTGAGAGGAAATGACTTTGACACGTGTCCCAGAACTGAGACAGAGACCTGCGTTACAGCAGATCCACGTGTGCGTGAGGAATTCGGCTTTTAATCTGCTGCCCATTGTGAAGCTCTGCGAACGCGGTATTATTATTATTATTATTATTATTATTATTATTATTATTATTATTACTATTATTATTATTATTATTATTATTATTATTATTATAATGAGGAATGATGTGGTGTGGTTTGCTCTGCGTGGACCTGTGTGTAGATGGATGAGAACGGTTCCGGTTCTTCAGGCAGAAGGAGATTTAGATAAGTTCAGAAAACTCGTCTCTGGAAAGTGAAAGTGATGTCTCATCAACTATCAAGCTTTTATCAATCCAACGTTGTAATGGTGGGCCGTAAATCAATAGCCAGGCTTCTTCCTGTCTATCTGCTGACTGATGCAGCGTCTGTGAGAGGAATCTCAGAGAGATGAGAAGCATAAACTTTAATTTACCTGATCAGAATCTGTATAAATGGAATTAATGCTGATGTTTATTAAAAAAATAGATTGTATTTTATTTCCGATTTTAGGGTCATGATTCGATTTGATTCTCGTTTTTTTTTTTTTTTACAGCAGAGAGGCCTACGCCAGGTTTAGATTAGTCTATGGTCAGTCATTGGTTTGATTCATCAAATTTACAATATCTTATTTCAAAAGGTGGGCTTGATATAAGTGATGCAAAGTGATACAAGTGATCTGTAATACACCACATTAGGCACTAATGGTCAAATTTAAATAATTTAATTAAGATATATATGTAATGCCCTCTAGTGGCTTTTTTTGATAGCAGCAGTGTGCACTATTAAAACAGCAATGTGCAACATAACAAAATAAATAATAAAAAAATACAGGAACAGTCATGTACAAAATAATAGAACAATTAGAGCCTTAACAAACTGAACTCTATCCTACTATAACAGTTAAACATGAAAAATAAGACCTTAAGACTTTTTCTGTCCCTGAGAATGAGAAGTTTTTTCTTTAATAAAGATATATTATTAACTTTATCTGAGAGAAAGATGCTCCTTAAGGTACCAAAACTATTAACATATTTGAGGCTAGACAAAACAACTGTTATTTTTATATTTTCTTTAAGTTTTTCTTTAAGAAGATGAGAATGTCCACATTCTCTGGAGAAAGAGCTGCTCTTTGAGCTACAGTGTGCTGTGTTATTTGTGTAGCTTAGAGGGAGGGATCGTCTATCATCTTTTTGACTTCGATGCTCGAGACCATGACATAATTTTGATCGATTTCGATGAAATATTGAAATCGTGACACCCCTACTGTTTAATGCAGAAGCATAATGTCCGGTTGTCAGATACTAAATTACCGTATTTTTCGCACTATAAGCTGCTCTTAAAATCCTTTAATTTTCTCAAAAATCATCAGAGCTCCTGATAATCTGATGCATCTTATGTATGAATTCTACCAGTCAGGTATTAAGGAGCAGTATTAAGGCCTGCATGCTCCTAACCCCCCGGCTAGCACTGCTGGAGCAGCATTAGCATCACCTTTCTATTATCTGAATCTCTTCCTGCCCAAAGAGCCGGAACCATTTGCATTCGTCTACATCTACATCCACGCAGAGCAGACCACACTACTGGAACGGTTAGCCGCTAATGCTAATGCTCCAGCCTTAATGCTGGAGAAATTTGGGAATCTAAGCTTACTGTAAATAAACGGAAGCGCTTTACTGTACCTAAATAAAGCCCTTTTTTTATTATTAAAGTTTTGTTTACTGTACATGGTACATGATATCTGTGGTGGTTGCTATGATGTTGATAAGCAGTTGCTTGGTGGTTGCTAAGGTGTTGCTAGGTGGATGCTAAGGCATTGCTACGGTATGCGTGGTGGTTGCTATGGGATTGCTAAGCAGTTGCTAAGGTGTTGCTATGGTTTGTGTGGTGGTTGCTATGGTGTTGCTAAGCAGTTGCTAGGTGGTTGCTAAGGTGTACCTAAAATAATGAAATTGGTGCTGTGTATATATGTTTTTGATGCTCTTTCTCACACTTTTAAGGAAGTGCATGCTGCTTTTATTTTTACTTTTATTTTAAGAGAGAAAAATTCTGATGCGTCATAATGAAACTAAAATATGTTTTGGGTTGTTTATCTGATTATCGGACAATTAGCCTGAAGTTCCAGAGAGGACTCAGCTGATACGGACACCACTCCCTTCCTGTGATGTAACACACACACACACACACACACACACACACACACACACACACACACTCACTCTCTCTATGTAGACTTGTGTATATGAGCTGTGATTGGTGCGTCTGTTCTGAGCTGTGCTGAAGGTGGGCTTTATATCACCTGCCAGAGCTAACAGAGCTCCGGCTCCAGAGCTACAATACCCCCAGTGTCTCGCCGCTGCCGCGGTGCCACGGGGCAGGAGGCTGGCATAGAGCAGGACGTGGGCGTGGCATCGGTCTCGGACTAACCTGGACGTCCTGCAGGGTTTAATACTGTAGTGTAGAGGGGTTTAATGGAAAGACTCTGGACTTTAAAGGGCTCTGAGGGATTTAGAGAGGTAGGTTAAACATATATTTTAAATTATTACAAAATTATTTAACCTGTTTTCTGTTACCTGTTAAATTTGTTGCTCTGAAAAACATCTTTTTACAAAAACTAAACAAAATAGTAAAAGTAAATTGAGACCTTATAGTGCTTATATTAATCAAAGAATCTGCCAACTCTTAGTAAAATTCATTAAAATAAGCAATAATCTCAGTATCTATAAAAACTCAAAACTCAAGACTCTAAATTGCATTTTTTGTTTTAATAAGCATTGTGTGAGTTGTGTATGATTTAGTTTTTTTATATATATATATATATGCAAGGAAGAATGATCTTATTATTCTTCTTCATTGTCTTTTTCTTCATCTCCTTTTTCTTTTTCATTCTCTTGTTCTTCATGTTCTTCTTGTTTCTCATTTTTCTTCATCTTCTTCTCCTTTTTATTCTTTATCTTCATCTTGTTCTTGATTTTCTTCATCTTCTTTTACTTTTTCTCATTCTTCTCCTTTTCTTTTTTTCTTATTTCTCTTCCTTGTCTTCTTTTTCTTCTTTTTTTTCATCTTCATTTTTTCTTCATTCTCTTCTTTTTGTATCTATATTTTCATCTTTTTTTTCCTACTTAATCTTTATCCTTTTTATATTAATTTCGTCTTGATTTTCTTCTTCGTCTCTTTCTTCTTCTTCTCCTCCTCCCTCTCTCTCTCTCTCTGTGTGTATTGCTGGTACTGTAATGGTGACTGTGGCTTGTCTCTCTGTCTCTGGGTCTCGTCTCGTCCTCCTGAGGGACGTCTCTCAGCTCCTCCATTCTGCAGAAATCCATCAGAAACAGATGGAGGATCTGCAGAGCTGCAGGTCTGGTGTTCAGGCTGTAGATGGCGCTCTCCTGTCTGTCTGTGAGAGAGGGAGACAGGCAGGAGAGACTCAGATAACTGAGACACGTCCTCGTCCTTCTGTTTATTTACTCAGGATCTCTCTGGCATTTTTGGGCAGGAGGGAGCGTCTGGAGCCGGCTAGCGTCTGAGCACGTTCTCCAGCTTTAGCGTTAGCATTAGCGTTAGCATTAGCATTAGCTGCTTCATGCTGGAGCTTTTAAAAAGCCTGGTTTAGTGAATACAGGACATGTGAGCTGCTGATCATTTCATCTCATATTCTTACCAAAAACACAATAAATCAGAATTAGAAGATGTTTTAGACCAATGCCCAGTCCCTAGTCCCATTTTATTATCATTTGTTATCATTTATACCCAAACCCCTTGTTCTGAGGGACACCTTTAACTTTAGAACTCTACTTTAGAAATAGGAAATGGTTTAAAAAAAAAAAAAAAAAACTTCCTCCTAAAAATGAGACGACCCTCCCAGAAGCCAATACTTCTTCTAAATAAATGAATAAATAAAAATACTTCCTTCATACCAGCTACTAGTGGTATCACATCCTTAAATCATGTTATATTAAAGTAAGATGTAAAAATAGTGGATTATTATGGATTATTGTGGATTATGGATCGATCAGTATTTTTGATGCTAATTTTGATTGCTAATCATCTTTCTGATCGTTCAGCCATTCACTGATACTGATACTGATCATGCTGCTGCTGGTCTGAACGGTTGTGTGGTTAGTGGTGTTTGTTGCGTTTAACATTTCACTGTACTTGGCTGAAAGATGCACTCTTGAGAGGGGTATCCAGTTTATGGTGTTAAAAGCCTACATTCTTTTTCCTCTACATGTTGTTAGAAACATTTGAGTGAATTTGGTAATTGGTAACTATATGCATGCTAAGTTGTTCTAAGTTGTCTGATATTATTGTGGCATTTCTATATTTATTTAGCTATATTATAAAAGAGCAGGTGTTTGTATTCCCTTATCGTAGGATATTTGGAGAGACTACATGCATACATGCAGAGTTAAATCTATGCAGAAAACCCCAATCATACTTTTAAGTTTAAAATTTAAAAGTTAATAAATAATTTGGATATCTTTTGATATAATTTTAATGAAGTTAGGATTTGAAATACACAAAATTTTAAGATTTATCAGACACGTTAGATGTATTTGCACAAAGTATCAGTATCAAATTGGTACTCAGTATCGGATCAGAAAGGAAATTGGTGGTATTGAACATCTCTACTGATGACTAATCAACCAACTATCAATCTCTGCTTGAATTTAGAGGGTTTATCAGGTAGAAGATGAGATGAATGAATGAAATGAAATGTTTTCTCAGCTCCAGTGTTCAGACTGCAGTAACTGCTGTCCTGCTCTGTCCCTGAATGTCCTCTTTAAGTGTCTCCAGACTGTAGTGTTTGCCGTACGGTGGCTGATGAGCCCCTGCGGTGTGTTTGGGCTGAGGGTTAATACCCGGCTCTGTGGGTTTGGAGAGCTTTAGAGAGTTACTGACCTGAGATCAGGAGAGATGAGCTCTACAGTAAATCACCCCTCACTGCTCTGACATGTTTACAGAGTGCTGGGAGGGACGGAGGGTCCAGTCGAAGTGTTTTGTGACAGAAAAGACAGGGTTTTGTTTGTTGAATTTGTCTGGAGGATCGATTTTACTCAGTACAGCTTGGTAAACAATTACCTTGTGGTTTAAGTCATTGGTCGTTTTATTGTATATCTCTAAAAACAGGTGTATTTTTAGGTTTACAGTTATCAACTACTACCAGAGTGGATGCTTACTTCATAAACTGCATCAAATTTGACATTGTCCTTTAAAAGAAGACGACCAGACTTATATATGAATATATACAGAATATGTTTCTTATATATTTGACTGAACGATAGACCATTCTCAATACAACACTACACTATTTTCCATTGCTGGGGAAATGGTTTTAAGGCCTAGACATAGTTTTACACTGATATTGACCAATTACAATGATTCTATGATTTATTTTTCCATTTGCTATGTCGCTAAACCTTTAGTCTGACGTTAAGTGAAATTTTTAAGCTTTATAAAAAAGGCTGTATCTCTGAAAATGTTGTATTTTAAGTTTTAGAGCTGTAAAATTGACTGTGGGGGAAGGTTAGACAGTGCTGTTAGCCAATCAGAGGCGATATATTTGCATGTATGAATATTCAAAACCAATAGCCTAAATCCTGTCTTTCTTCAGAGACCACTAATCCAGTGAACTAAAGCAGGGCTAAATAGAAATGCCTTTCATAACAAAAATAAAATAAAACAGCTCACATGGCATTCAGACATTTCAAAATGAATGAAAAAACAATGGAATTAGACCTTTAAAAAAACGGTCATTTTATAATTCTTTGCCTTTTGCCTTATAAATTGGCAACTTATAGTTCTTTAAATGATAGTTATGACATGATGTTAAGAATTAGGTAATAGATTCATTCATGGCCATTATCAGACTGATAGTTGTTAATAGTTAATGTAGATAATTTGTTGGTAGTTAAAGTGTTTTAAAGTGTAATATCAAATAACAAATAAAGCGTTAGCATGTCGTCTGATAGCAAACTGGTGGACGTCCTATAGAGCTGTCATCAAAACTATGAATGAACACGTGGAGTTTTATGTACTTAATAAAAAAAGGTGAAATAACTAAAAAAAAAACATGTTTTATATTCTAGTTTCTTCAAAATAGCCCCCCTTTGCTCTGATTACTGCTTTACACACTCTCTCTGCATCATTCTCTCAATGAGCTTCTTCAAGAGGTGGCCACCTGAAATTAATGAAAAGTTTTCCAACAGTCTTGAAGGAAGGAAGGAGTTCCCAGAGGTGTTTATTAGCACTTGTTGCTCCTTTGTCTTCTTCACTCTGTGCTCCAGCTCACCCCAAACCATCTGGATTGGGTTCAGGTCCGGTGACTGTGGAGGTTCAGCTCATTTTTTATTAAGTACATAAAACTCCACATGTGTTCATTCATAGTTTTGATGCTTCAGTGAGAATCTACAATGTAAATAGTCATGAAAATAAAGAAAACGCACTGAAAAAGAGAAGGTGTGTCCAAACTTTTGGTCTGTACTGTACAGCCATGCAATATATTATCCATATAAAGTGTTCCCATCTCGTCTACTGCTTGTCTTTTTATCTCTAAAACTTATCTCGAGCATGACTGACCCTCAAAAAACGAGCTCCTTCCGCTGTTCAGATCTTTATCTGCACTCTGGGTAATTGTGGTATTTGAAGCAGCAGTGAGAGCTTGTTGCGAGAGCTTGTTGCGAGAGCGCTGGTCTGCAGTGGTTAGTGGGTTTAATCCCTGGCCTGTTTGGCACACGTGGGCGGGAGGCTGCAGCTTGGGGATTAGGGCTGTTGGTTTGAAGCCAAATGCGAGATTTAAGCCGGGCCACTCCGCTTATCCTCGTGGCGAGCGTGGAGCATGTGGAGAGTGTGGGGCGGGGGGCGGTACGGTATGGTGGGGTGGTTGCTAAGCCCGGAACTGAGCCAGGGGACACGGCAACGAGTCAACAGTGCTCTCCATCCACAGGAATTAATCAGATTCTTGCCCGAGAGCTTAAAAAAAGAGACTTTGAGTCAAGAAACGCACTGAAAATAGCTCGACGGTGCTTCAGGCTTTAGCAGCAGAGCTAACGCTCCTCAAACACTCAGCGCAGTGTATCTCTGACGGCCTGTGTATGACCTCAGGAGAGACTTCAGGGAGGGAGATGTTGTGATGCTGAGATGTTGCGTGATGAAAACCAGCATTTACGACTTCATTAAAGTAGCTGCGCTCGTTTTTACATGTTGTTTATGGATGTTTGAGAGCGACTGGTGTTTGTTTGACGCTTTGTTGAAGAACAGCTGAAGCCGTGCTGCAGTTAATGAGTTGGTTTTACTGTTCCAGCGCCGCCCGTTAAATTCGTCTTGGACATCAGCGTGGAAAGAGTAGAGTAGAGAATGGTTTAAATGCTGGTAAAAGCGTCTATTTGAAGGATCTCTCTACTTGAGGGATTCTTTAGGTTAAAACTGTTATTCTAAAAGACTCTTTTAAAGGGATTCCTCCACAGTTTAAAACAAAAGAACTTCTAAAAGAGACATTTCTACCAGTGAGCATGTTGTTCTGAACCTGTGTATCTCTAGAGCTCCAGAGATTAAACTTTTTTACGTGATGTTTATGGATATTTAAGAGTGACTGGTGTTTATTTGATGCTCGTTGTAGAACAGCTGAAGCCGTGCTACAGTTAATGACTTTGTTTTACTGTACACGCTTGGGCATCAGAGTGAAAAGAGTAGAGTAGAAAATGGTTTAAATGCTGTTAAAAGCGTCTACTTAAGGAACTACTGTTCTTCTAAAGTTGAAAAAACACTTCTAAAAGCTATTCTCCACAGTTTTAAATGGAAAAAAACTTCTAAAAGTTCCTCAAGGGACCTACAGTAGATACTTCTACCAGTGATCATGTTCTAAATGTGTGTATTTCTAGAGCTGTAGAGCTCGTAAACCTTTTTACGTGATTTTTATGGATGTTTGAGAGCGACTGGTGTTTGTTTGACGCTTTGTTGAAGAACAACTGAAGCCGTGCTAATGTTAATGAGTTGTTTTTACTGTTCCAGCGCCGCCCGTTAAATTCATCTTGGGCATCAGTGTGGAAAGAGTAGAGTATGGTTTAAATGCTGTTAAAAACGTCTATTTGGAGGAACTCTCTACTTGACTGATTCTTTAAGTTGGAACTGTTCTTCTAAAAGACTCTTCTAAAGTGGTTCCTGCACAGTTTCAAACTAAAGAAGTACTAGAAGTTCCTCAAGGATCCTACAGTATACACTTTTACCAGTGAGCCGGTTCTGAACGAGTGCATCTCTAGAGCTCTAGAGGTTAAACCGGCGTTAGCTAGGACGCTGGGTAATTACCCCCGTACACACGACAGGGGTGAGGTTGGTTGTAAACCCACTCTGAGTGCCTCTACATAGCAATTACAATCATTTTGCGCTATTTGTAATTGCTGTTATTGTTCTGCAGCCGTTTAGATTACAGTGTGGGCGACGGCTGCAGACGCCAGTGCTTTCGGCCGGCCCCTCAGTCTCGCGCCCAGTCAACTTCAAAAGAGAAAAAAGGAGTCGAGTTGGCATTTTGGTTGAGTTAACAAAGAATGGAGTCTGACTTCATCAACCTGAAGCATTACTGAAGCTTTCAGTGCATCAGGAGACCAGGGAAGCACAGAGATCACGTCACTGTCTGAGTATTTCTGTTGAATTTAAAGTCTTACAGGTCAAATTTTGCAGCAGAAACTTGAGTTTTTACAGAATTTTAATGGGAAACTAATGGCGGTGTATACTGTATATACGTATTCGATATTTATTCAGTTCACAAAACATGATTTTTGCAGCCTTTTCCGACTTTTAAAGAGTTTATTGGAAACGAATGACTGTGTACTAAATATAAGTATTCTATATTGTGTAATAACCTTAATGTTAATGTTATTCAACAACTTTTCCCCCATTACGGTCAGTTAAATCATTTAAGTCTAGTCAGTTCACTCGGCAGCCAATGTGCTATTAAAATAAAAAAAGTCATTAACATTTCAACACTGTGTTTTACATCACTGATAAAAATCTGATTTAAAAAATGAGCAATTAGTAGAATTTGGCTCAAAAATGCACACAAAACAGGATATTTTGGCTTTTTTTTTGCTTGTTGCACTAGCACAGATCTCCTCTTTAAGGGAGTACACTGTATTTACTGAGTAAGCAGAATGTTAATTGGCTCTTTTTGTTGAAGGGCGGGACTTTATCCTTAAAAGGATATGTATTGAGTGTTACTTAGAGAATTAGAGAACTTTCAGTCATTCAGCTTTATCGACCAATCGCTGCAGGTCTGTTTTAGAGGGCAGTAGGAGGTGAGTTCAGGACAGGGATGAGTCAGTAGATGTTTTGGCTCCAGCATCGTCCTGAGGGTCGCAGGAAGCTCCTGGTGTCTCCAGTCCAGACGGACCCGTCACTGCAGCGCTGGGTGAGCTGATAAGTGGCAGCTGCCGGGTTTAGCGGGGCTGAAAGTGAGAGGTGGCTTATAGAGCCCCAGAAACAGGTGGTGGGGGAAGAAAGTGCTGCAGATTGAGTGACCAGATTTCTAAACTCTTCAATCTGAGGCAATCTGTCTGGAGAACGTGTGCATTTTCACTTTCTTTCTCTTAGATTATTTGACCCTGAAAGTTCCTTCTGGGTGTAACTGTTTGTTTTGGACATTAATTATAGGTACCAAACTCTGTTGCTAATTGCTAATGCAGTGTTTTGTCCGTGTTGGCCCAGCCCAAAGATCTACCGGCTGCACCAGTGCTCAGATGTTTGGGTCGCTCGTCTCGTCTCTTCTTTCTCATCTGTCTTCAGAGAGAAAGCAGGAAATGAGAGACTCGTCTCGAGGGATCAAGTCAAATCTCTCTCTCTAATTACTGAACACCATCACCTCTTACACTAACATGAAACTACAGAACTACGCAAGAACCCTGTAGCAATTGCACTTTGGATCTGATGAAATTAAAATTGACCTCTAACTAGGAACTGGAATCTAGCAAGGAACTGATCTTTAGCTAGGAATTGAACTCTACCCAGAACTTAACTCTAATTAGGAATTGATCTCTAGCTAGGAATTAACCTCCAGCAAGGAACCGAACTCTAGAAATGATTTCAACTCTAACAAAGAACTGAACTCTAGCTAAGATTTTATTTCTAGCTAGGAACTGATCTCTAATTAGGAACTGAACTCCAGCTTAGAATTAAAGTCTAGCAAGGAATTGACCTCTAGCTAGGAATTGACCTCTAGCATGGAATTGACCTCTAGCTAGGAATTGAACTCTAACTAGAACTTGAACTCTACAAAGAACTAAACTCTAATTAGGAACTGATTTTTAGCTAGGAAATTGACCTCTAAATAGGAATTGACCACTAGCTAAGAATTGAACTCTACCAAGGAACTGAACTCTAACAAGGAATTGAACTCTAGCTTGGAATTTAATTCTAGCAAGGAGCTGAACTCTAAATAGGAACTGAACCTTAGCAGGAACTGTTCTGTAACTATCTTTCTATTTGCTATCTTTCTTTCTATTTTATTTCCTTTTCATTCATTCTGCCTTTCTTCCTTCCTTATTTACTTTCACTTTTTGTTCTTTCTTTCTTTCTTTCTTTCTTCTCTTTCTTTCTTTCTTTCTTCTTAAAGAGTAAAAATCCTAAGTTGACTTTTACTCAACTTTTACAGAAGTATTTTAAACTCTAGTATATAAACTTCTACCTAAATAGAGAAATGAATGGTGATACTTTTCTCATTTTTGTATTTAAGTGATTTTAGTGTTTAGAACTGGGTTTGGGTTTTTATGGGTTAAATTTTTAGAGTTGTATTTTGGTATTTTGGCTGTTCTACAGTAGTGAACAGTAGTGAACAGTGAGGCGGCACCGGCTTTTAAAGAAGAATAGCTGCTGTAAACTGTGTGAGGAGTGAGAGAGGAGGTGAAGGCCATGTTTGGTGACTGCCTGGAGAATGTCTGTGACACACACACACACACACACACACACAGAAATATATATACACATATACATATATACACAGGGTTCAGGTTACTGCAGAGGCTTTAGCCCGGTCTACAGGAACAGCAGCTGAAGATCTCTTCCACAGAGAGAGTGAGGGATATAAAGAGGTGGTAGAGATGGAGTGATAGTTGGAGAACGATAGATGGAGGAGGGGAAAGAGAGGTTTCCTCCACTCCTTCAGCAGCCTCTCTCCATCCTGCTATCCTGCTATTATTAGCTCCACTTCCTCTGCAGCTCTAAAGGGGCTTCAATCTGCTTTTATACCCCCAAACTCAAACTCAGACCCAACATCCTGTTCCTACAGTTTGAGTGAAAGAACGAGTGAATGAATGAATGAATGAAAGAACGAATGAATGAAGTTAGACTTCTATAGCAACTTTCTAGAAACACAAAGACACTTTACAATTACAATAATTTTAGCACTCAATAACTAATAACACACACCGGTGATGAGAAGCAGCCAATCACACACAGCATACTCTCAACCGGAAACCACCGTCCACCTGGAGAACTGTATCCAGCACAATAACGATGATGTATCACGATACTGTGATTCTGCGATATATCAATATTTTATTCTCTCTTTCTCTCTAACTTCATCCTTCTCCTCTGTATTCTTATCTTTTCATTCTCTCTGTTTTTTCTTTTCTCTCCTGCATTTCTTCATTTGTGTTTTTGTTCTTGTTTCATCATTTTGTCAGAGTTCAAAACTGAGTAAATAAAGTTAAAGTCTTTCTTTACTTTATTCATTCTTGTTCTCCATTCTGTTGTTCCACTTGCTTTCTTATTCGACTTTCATTTCTTAAACTTTTTTCTTATCTTCTCTTTACTTTCTTTCTTTAACTTTTTCTGCTTTTTTCCCTTTGTTCCTACTATCTTTACTTTTTTCCTTTTTTATTTTGTCTTGTATTGTCTTGTATTGCTTCTTTCATCCTTCCCTTTTTTTTTACTTCTTTACTTTTTACTTTTTTCTTTTTTTCATCTTTTTGTCTATCTTCTTGCTTCTTTTTCTTTCTTTCTCTTACTTCTTACTTTCTTTTTCTCCAGTTGTCCTATTTTCACTTACTTTTGTGTTTCGCTACATTGGCTCTCTTTTTTCTTTTGTTTTTTCTTTGATGTTCTATTCTTTATTTCTTCATCTCTCTCAATTTCTTTCTTTCCTGCTCTCTCTCTCTCTCTTTCACTCTAAGCCAAAATCTCCTCCTTCGGTCCAGACTCGTTTATATTCCCGCCATCTCTCTCCGTAATTAGTTTTCCGGACGAAGGAATTCCCTCCCCTCTCTCTCTCTCTCTCTCTCTCTCTCTCTCTCTCTCTCTCTCTCTGTGGAGTGTTGGAGAGTGGAGGAAGAGGAAGGAGGGATCTGGTGGCAGTAGGAAGAGTGATAGAGGGGGTTTGGTGGAGTGAGAGAGGAGTGTTGGACGGGTAGAGCAATGCTGGAGTGTATGCGGATAATAAAGGTGGAACATGTGGTGTTTACAGTGTACATCAGACCGGAGCCAGTCTCTACTGGAGCTGCAGCTGGAGAACTGGTGAGTTAGGAGTGTGTGTGTGTGTGTGTGTGTGTGTGTGTGTGTGTGTGTGTGTGTGTGTGTGTGTGTGTGTGTGTGTGTGTGTGTGTGTGTGTGTGTGTGTGTGTGTGTGAGAGAGAAAGAAAGAGCCTGAAGGAAAGTTGTTTCAGTTTGTAGTTCTATAACTCTGTCAGACTGTAGTTCTGTATTAGCAGTGATTAACATGGTGGTGGTGTATGAGGTGTTAGTGAGTGTTGAGCTGGTGGTACAGTGAGTGGATCAGATACAGCAGTGATTAGCACTGATTAGCATGGTGGTGGTGTATGAGGTGTTAGTGAGTGTTGAGCTGGTACAGTGAGTGGATCAGATACAGCAGTGATTAGCAGTGATTAGCATGGTGGTGGTGTATGAGGTGTTAGTGTGTGTTGAGCTGGTGGTACAGTGAGTGGGTCAGATACAGCAGTGATTAGCATGGTGGTGGTGTATGAGGTGTTAGTGTGTGTTGAGCTGGTGGTACAGTGAGTGGATCAGATACAGCAGTGATTAGCAGTGATTAGCATGGTGGTGGTGTATGAGGTGTTAGTGTGTGTTGAGCTGGTGGTACAGTGAGTGGATCAGATACAGCAGTGATTAGCAGTGATTAGCATGGTGGTGGTGTATGAGGTGTTAGTGAGTGTTGAGCTGGTGGTACAGTGAGTGGATCAGATACAGCAGTGATTAGCATGGTGGTGGTGTATGAGGTGTTAGTGTGTGGTTGAGCTGGTACAGTGAGTGGATCAGATACAGCAGTGATTAGCATGGTGGTGGTGTATGAGGTGTTAGTGAGTGTTGAGCTGGTGGTACAGTGAGTGGATCAGATACAGCAGTGATTAGCAGTGATTAGCATGGTGGTGGTGTATGAGGTGTTAGTGTGTGTTGAGCTGGTGGTACAGTGAGTGGATCAGATACAGCAGTGATTAGCAGTGATTAGCATGGTGGTGGTGTATGAGGTGTTAGTGTGTGTTGAGCTGGTGGTACAGTGAGTGGATCAGATACAGCAGTGATTAGCATGGTGGTGGTGTATAAGGTGTTAGTGAGTGTTGAGCTGGTACAGTGAGTGGATCAGATACAGCAGTGATTAGCAGTGATTAGCATGGTGGTGGTGTATGAGGTGTTAGTGAGTGTTGAGCTGGTACAGTGAGTGGATCAAGTCCCTGATTGGCCTAGACTGAACACATGAACCTGGCAGATGCATTCTGGGAATTGGAGTGCTGAAGCAGAGTTTGCCCATTCTCTATAAGTGTAAAGTGTGCTTATTGGACTACAGAATCTGTATCAGATGTGAAACTCATCTGTGATTGGCCTAGTTCAAACACATGAGCCTGGTAGATGCATTCTGGGAATTGTAGTGCTGAAGAAGAGTTTATCCATATGTAGAGAAACAGATACAGGACTACAGTCTGTAATTATGGTCTGTATTGTGCTGGTAATTATCAGAAAGCTGGGATTTCTCTCTGGAGTTCATTAGGCTCTCTAATATTAAGTGTGTTGAAGTTAATGAATGGTCTTCAGCTCTCTGTGGGAGATGCTCTCTGAATTATCCTTCTGTTTCTGTGATTCCTGCTGGTGAATGTTGCTGGTTTTGGGGCTCGCTGCCAATGTCTCCTCCGAAAGCACTCAGAGTTACGCTGTATTCCTTATGGAGCCATTTCATTTATTGGAGAACCAGCAGAATAGCTGGTCTGAGCTAAATTAAGCTTCCTGAGGTTTCTGTTGGATTAGAATGGCATTATTGGCTGAATACAAATGGTGTTCATATTTTGAAGAAATCTACATTGTTCTTCATTCATCAATATCTTACAATATCTACCAATGATTGTATATAAGCATGGATACAGCCTGTTTAGACTCGGTTCAACAAAAGAACAGAGTCATTGTTTGTTGTTTTAATTCACTCGATTGCTGAAAAGGAGGGGAAACTGACAAATAAGTTGTTTAAAAGTTGTGACACACTTAAAATATTTAAAATCTGCTGATATTCCGTGATCATTATGTGATCTGTGTAGTGTTCAAATGTTTTGAGGAACTTGAGGAAAACAATGGGTTCGAGTAGAGTGTAGAGTCGACTCTTATTGAGTGATTCGGTTCTGGAATAGAGTACATATTGGAATCAATGATTCTAAACATTGTTTAGAAGTCCATGTGTTGATATGAGCCCATGGGGAAACTCAGAGACGACACAGAGCTCTCCTCAGACACTGGATTATACTTCAGGACGCTAGCATTTCTTTCTAGATCTTTTTAGTCATATATACGCTTTATGCTGATATGTTGAGGAATTCTTGAGTTATTAAGCTGAGAAGGTGATTTTTTTTTATAAACCCTTTATAAAGGAGCCTTATTTTAAAGTGGCACCACTATAACATTTTGGGGGTAACCTGCATTGGTTTGACAATTCTCACCCTTTTTATTATTATTATTTTTTTATTATAATAAAACATTTACAGTGTTTTTCCCCCTATAACCCTGTGTATATAGAGTATGTACAGGCGTGCTGGATGACATGGTGTGATGTTTGGGTTTAAAGAGTCTGTATAAAGGCTGAGTAAAGGCGTAATGACAGGTGTTTTTTGAGTCGGGCGGTGATGTGCTGTGATTACAGCTCACAGTAGAGTCCACTCCCAGCTTTCGGCTTCTGCTGGCAGGACCCGAGAACTGTCCCGGCCTGAACCCTGCCTGTAGAAATGTGTCAGAGGACGATGATGATGATGATGATGATGATATAGCTCCATCTCTGTGTGTTTTTCTTAGTTTTTTTTTTTTATTGTCTTTGTGCTGCTACACACTTCTGGTGTGTATCTTATATATATCCTATATATAGCTAAGCTAAAGGCTAAGCTATCCTGAATTTCCCTCTGGGATCAATAAAGTATCTAGCTACCTCTATCTATATTTTCTATCAGCACACTTAAGAATAATTGAATGCATATTGCTTAAAAATACATAGGATTTATATAAATACAGAGAAAATATATAGCTCTGGAAAAAATTAACAGACCACTTCAGTTTCTGAATCAGTTTCTCTGATTTTTTTATTTTATTTATAGGTTTATGTTTGAGTAAAATGAACATTGTTGTTTTATTCTATATTCTATGTTTTCTACAGAAAACATTTCTCCCAAATTACAAATAAAAATATTCTAATTTAGAACATTTATTTACAGAAAATTAGAAATCTTAAATAATGCAAAAAAAACAAGTTCATATTTATAAAGTTTCAGAAAATCAATATTTGGTGGAATAATCCTGGTTGGTTTTTAAACACAGTTTTAATTTCATGCATCTTGGCATCATGTCCTCCTCCACCAGTCTTACACACTGCTTTTGGATAACTTTATGCTGCTTTACTCCTGGTGCAAAAATTCAAGCAGTTCAGTTTGGTGGTTTGATGGTTTGTGATCATCCATCTTCCTCTTGATTATATTCCAGAGGTTTTTAATTTGGTAAAATCAAAAACTGTATATAAAGTGTATTTTCTTTGAGTGTATATAATAGTAAATGTACTTTTAGTATTCTTTCTTTTCACAAGGGAATTTGTTGTACAATAAGGCAATAATGCAGTTATTATCGGGAGAGATCTACCTGTTTGTAAGCTTATTATTTGAGAGATTCAAGAACCCTGACAGTTTCTAAAGCTGATCCAGAGAATCAGAGCTGAATTTTGGACTGGTTCTCCACAGCATTAAAGCTCTGGGAGCTTCAGGAGGACAGGAAGTAAAGTAAGAAACGTTAACGTGATTTTAGGGATTGAAATGCTAATAAGCTCTCATTATTTCACCTCATTAGACTCACCATCTGCACCTCAGCCTGACAGGTAATTATAAGATAAACTCCAGCTTTGCTAATCCTCTTAAACCCGCCCATAAAAACCCAACATAAACCACAACAACTGTATAAACAGCTTACTGTTTAATCAGCGTGCACCACTTCCTTCCTGAGTCAGGGAGCGTTATACAGTCTGTGCTGTACAACCTGATATTCGCTCTGTGTTAAAATTATAGATAAATAGTTAATATTAGTCAGTAAGTACAGTATCAAATAAATGTGCAGTTATTTTTCCTCTACATAGTGAGTATATAAAAATAAAGCAAATATAATAGAAAGCCTCTATTTAGGCAAGTCAGTTCACTCTGTTTAAAATGGAGAGAAACAAAAATACCCAAATTACTCTAAACACAATCGGCTACTTATCATTTGAACAACATATTTTACATCACTGATAAAATCTGAAAAAGATACCATGACAGGGTTCCCGCAGGTCCTTAAAAAAAAGTCTTAAAATGTCTTAAATTAAAATAAGGGCAATTAAGGTCTTAAATTGGCTTAAATTTACTGAAAAGTATTACATTTTCAGATGGTGCAGATGGTTTAATGCGGTGGGAAAACGCAGTCGCCCATTATAAACATCTAAGCTAACTAACATTAGCAGCTAGCTAGCTAACATACTAACTTTAGCTAGCTAAAGCAAGCTAGCTAACATTACCAAGGAAAGAAAAGCTAGCTATCATTAGCAGCGAGTTATCTAACATACTTACATTAGCAGCAAACTAGCTAACATACTAACTTTAGCTAGCTAAAGCAAGCTAGCTAACATTACCAAGGAAAGAAAAGCTAGCTATCATTAGCAGCGAGTTATCTAATATAATAACATTAGCAGCTAGCTAGCTAACATACTAACTTTAGCTAGCTAAAGCAAGCTAGCTAACATTACCAAGGAAAGAAAAGCTAGCTATCATTAGCAGCGACTTAGCTAACATACTAACATTAGCAGCAGCAAGCTAACTAACGTTAGCAGCAAGCTAACTAACATACTAACTTTAGCTAGCTTAAACAAGCTAGCCAAAGTCCCCAGGGATAGAACTAAGGTTATATGAGTACATTTTTGGTCTCAAATCATATTTATTGAGGTGTTAAAAGGTCTCAAAAAGCATTAAATTAGACTTTTAAAATGGTGCGAGAACCCTGCATGAACAAATCGTAATGTTGAGCTCAGAAAAGCACTAAAAACTTGATTTTTCAGCTTGTTTTTGGCTGCTGCTACTGCGCAGATCTCCACAGTGATTGGGGATTCCCCACTCTCCACCACTCTTTCTGTAGAAGCAGCAAGCTGTTGAAGGGCAGGGCTTTAGCATTACAAAAAAAATCCCATTCGTGCATCGTTCAGTAGCCTGCCTCCTCGATAATAAAGTATCTGGATTAACTCAGAGTTTTTACAATGTCATTAAATGCAAACATACATTTACATATATACAGCTCTTTCTTAATTTTAAGAAATAATAATAATGAGCTGCTTCTTGTTGTCAGACATTTTATTTAAGTGATTTCTAAGATTTTTTTTCTCTTAATAAATTAAATTATAATTTAAAAGCTGTTTTTTTCCTGTATTTACTCAGGTTATCGTTGTCTGATAATTACTTTAAATTTCAGCATACGTTTGTTTTCATCTGCAGTAAATACAGCAGGTTTAAGCTCTACATCTACATCTGCCCTTCTCCCCAGCAGCTCTCTCAGCAGGACGCACAGCGCGGTAATTTTTGAGACGTTTTCAGACAGCGTCATTCATCATGGTTTAGAGGCCAGACTCCCAACATCGTGTTCGTCTCGCTCGAGATAAAGAGCCGTCCTGAGAGACGAGAAATCTGAGAAACTAAATGAAAATCTCATTTCACTGCCGGCGTGAAGACATCAAACATCTGTCTACCAAACGCTGAGTCATTCTGACCCAAGAGCCGTGTGTGTGTGTGTGTGTGTGTGTGGTGTCATAAAATAAATATAAAATAAGGTCAGTATTAAGATATTGCTGGCTGTTTATTAATCAGCATTCATCTTGTAGTCCTTCTGGGATCTAAGCTGCCTTTGTTACCACGAAGATCTGGGGATCACTGGTTTCAATACCATTCTGATGCTTCACCATCAGCAGCCGGAGTCTGAGAGAGAGAGAGAGAGAGAGAGAGAGAGAGAGAGAAAGAGACAGAGAGAGAGAGACAGAGAGAGAGAGAGGATCAGATCATACTGCTTTTTCTACTTCAGCAGCCAGAGTCTGAGAGTGAGAGAGAGAGAGAGAGAGAGAGAGAGAAAGAGATTGAGATTTAACATGATCTTTATTTAACATTATTCTAAACACATGGGAAAACTGTAAAAAACAGAAAACTTCATGTATCAGACACACTCATCTATATAAACTCATCAGACAATCAGATAGACAACCAAATACTCCTATCCAATCATCCTAATATACCTCTTTTTTGAAACACATTTAAAACCTACCAAACATCAAACTGCAATACATCAAATGTGTACAATTAATTCATCATCATCATCATCATCAACAGAACATAAAACTTGATTCTGAGCCCACATTAAGCAAAACTCCTGTAAACGATGAGTCAGTTTAAAATAAGCAAATTCAAGTCTTAATCTGGATTTAACCAAGTTCCTCAGCATCACCTCAGGATTCACTGTCCCAGTCCCTCTCAACACATTCCTCCGTGTTAACCAGATTGAGAGCTTTGCAGTCCCCAATAAAAAGTTCATCAAACAGATTTTATCTTTTTTTGTTTTACAGTAAGTCACACCATAAATAAAAAGACCATCAGTAAACAGTACACCAAAATCAGACATCCAAGACTTGAGACATTGAAACATGTTCCGGAGTCTCTCACACTTCAGAAACAAATGTTCTACATTCTCCTCCTCGCCACAGGAGGGACAAGAAGCCGTCACAGTGGGGTCAATGTGGGCGACATGTTTATTCGTAGCTATAGCCCTGTGTATGATCCTCCACTGTAAATCACCACAACGTTTCTCAATTGGGGGTTTATATAAGGTCCTCCAGCATGTTTTAGGAGACAATCCCGGAGGTAACGAGTCTCGCCACCCAGATTCACTGATCTGACTCAGCATGTTCTGATGCAGGACCTTAACACACACTATGTAGAGGTCCTTTTTGGAAGCACCGGGAAAATTGGTAAGCTGTGGAAATCTAAAAGATAATAAAAGACCTTCATCCTCAGAGAGCTCATGTTTTGCTGAGATGGATAGGGAAGGAAAAAAGTTATTATGAATATCTGTGCCATCCTCCAGAGCTTGTTTATAAGCCTGTGGTAGTACAGAAACCAACTCTCCCATCATCCGCTGCAGTAAACGAGTAGACTTGATGCCTGTTTGTAAACTGAGAGTCTCAAGGGTTTTCCAAGACCCTTCAGTTCGCAGACTGCCAATCTTGGTTATTCCAGCCTTAAGGAAGCTTCGACGTATGCTGCAGGACCTCAGAATTCCCACCTGTATAAAAGGGTTGAAGAACAGAGGCTCCTCATTGACCATAAACACTGGGTCTACTTCCGGTCTGCTGCTCTTCAGCATTGAGCACCAAGCCCTCAAAACAGACTGGTAAAAAACTGAGGTTCCTTCTAGGTTCATATCCTCCAGACTTAAAATAAACAGATGTTTATCATACCCAGCGTTCTCCACCCGCTGTAGTAGCTGACAGGCAGTGGTATTCCACAGCAGTCCCTCAGTGTAAAGTAATCTCTGTGCAGATTGTAAACGAAAAGCTTTTATACGACTGGGGAGATCGACAAGGCCTTGACCTCCTTCCTGTCGGGGCAAATAAAGAACGGAGGCCCGGGTCCAATGCTGCCCTCTCCAAAAGAAATATAACATTTTCCTCTGAATGCCCTGAATTAATGTGTCAGGAGGTTCCAGTGGGATGAGCTTGTGCCACAGCATAGAAGCAATCAGATTATTAATGATGAGAACTCTTCCTCTGTAGGATAGACGTGGAAGGATCCAGGTCCAGCGAAGTAGACGACCCTCCACCTTCTCCATTAATCCTTCCCAGTTTTTCTCTTGGTAGGTTTCCGTCCCAAGGAATACTCCAAGATATTTTATCCCATGTTTTCCCCACTGTAAGTTCTCAGGTAAAACCGGAGGCCCTTCTTCTCGCCATTCACCAACGAGCACAGACTCAGTCTTACTCCAGTTTACCTTTGATGAGGTAGCTGCAGTATATTTTGCCAGGGTTTCCATGAGGATGTGGACATCATCTTGTTTGGTGATGAAGATCAGAACATCATCCGCATATGCAGACAAGATTAGCTTTCCCGGAGAACTCCCTACAGTGAGACCCTGCATTTCTCTTCGCAGCCGATTTAGTAGAGGCTCAATAGCGAGGCTGTAAAGTTGACCTGATAGTGGACAGCCTTGTCTAATTCCTCGCTTCAGTTCTACTGGAAGACTGAGACCTCCTCCCACTTTTAGTAAAGCTGTAGCATGCACATAAAGAAGTTTGACCCAAGCTATAAAATCTTCATTAAAACCTAAAGCCGCCATTGTTTTAAAAAGATAGGTGTGATCCACTCTATCGAAGGCTTTCTCTTGATCCAGAGATAAAAAGCCCAAATTACATGACTCTGTCTTACTTAATTCAAACAGGTCTCGAACTAGAAAAATATTGTCCATTATACATCTTCCAGGTACACAGTATGTTTGGTCTGGGTGTATTAAAAACTCCATGACCCTTTTCAACCTGTTAGCTAAGACCTTGGACATAATTTTATAGTCTGTACATAACAAAGCCACTGGTCTCCAGTTTTTTAAAAGACTCAAATCTCCTTTTTTTGGCAGAAGAGATAAAACAGCCCTCGTACAACTCACTGGCAGTTTTCCGTTTTGGTACGACCAGTTAAAAACATCAAACAAATCTGTACCAATCACTCCCCAAAAAGTTTTATAGAATTCTGCATTGAGTCCATCAAGTCCCGCTGCTCGGCCTGTAGACAACTGTCCTACTGCCTCAGTGAACTCCTGAAACTCAATGACTTTTCCTAAATTCTCAGCTTGTGTTTGGCTCAACGTTGGTAAATCTGTTAAAAGATCATCTATACAATCATGATCTATATTTTCTGCAGAGTAAAGTTCAGAATAAAATTTTAAAGCAATGCTCCTCATTTCTGTAACATCTGTGGTCATGATTCCATCAGGACGTTTTAATTGCATCATCTGATTTTGAGTCTTCCCTTTTCTTTCCAAGTTAAAAAAATAAGATGTTGGAGCATCCATATCATTAATGCTACAAAAGTTTGCTTGAATAAGTGTCTGTTTAGCTTGTTCATTTAAATAACAACCCAGTGACCTCCTCTTTTCTTCTAAACTCTTACTTTTACCTGCATCTTTTTTTAAAATCATTTCCGTTTCCAGTGCGTTTATTTTTTGTTCTAGCTCATCCAATGTAATTTTTTCTACAGCTTTTTTTTGCTCTACATATTGCTGACAAAATATCCTGATATGACTTTTACCTAAATCCCACCAAGTGGCCAAACTCTCATATATAGTTTTCTTTGTTTGCCATTTTTCCCAAAAGAATTTAAAATGACGACAGAAGAGTTCATCTTGTAAAAGCCTTTTGTCAAAACGCCATAAAGGTGTAGATTTAAAATTATTTGACAAAACAAGTTCTAATATCACCAGGTGGTGATCTGAAAGACCACTTGGCTGTATACAAACATTTAAGACTTTATTCCTATCCCTGTCACTAAGATAAAAACGGTCCAATCTAGCAGCACTGAGTCTTGTCCCTGTTGATTTAATCCATGTATACTGTTTTACTCCCGGATTTCTCTCTCTCCAAGGGTCAATAAGATTCTTAGCTTTTAGTAAATTATTCAAAACCTGACCTGAAAGGAAGTGAGGCTCCTCCCCAATCCGGTCTACAGTAAAATCAGTAGTACAGTTCCAGTCTCCTCCCATCAACACTACAATATTAGAAAGATTATTCTCTTCTTCCAGCTTACTTCTTAATTTATTTATACTTTTAATTCTGTCCTTTGCTACATTAGGTGCATATATGTTAATCAGGAGAAAATCTGTATTTCTAATTTGTGTTTTAATTAGTAAAATCCGACCTTGTTCTACATCTAAAACCTGAGTATTAGTCAGAATTAATTTTTTAGAAATTAAAATAGCAACTCCCGCGGACAAATTTGACCCATGACTAAAAAAGGAAATATTATCCTGCCAAAAGAGTTTCCACTCTAATGCATTTTCCTCATTACTATGAGTCTCTTGTAGAAAAACAATATCTAAGTTTTTTTGTTTAACATGTTCCGCTATTATAGCCCATTTATTCTTATCTCTACCTCCGTTCATATTTAATGTTCCTACTTTCAACTTCTCCATAAAGAAGAGAGGAAAAAGGAAACAAACAAGAAGAAGGAGACCGTTAAAAGACAGAGACAGACCCATTGTTGTGATTAGAAACAATTATTCTCTATTAGGATTCCTTTGTCATTTGCTTTCTTACCTTCATCAATTTTCTCAGGTCTGTTACGTGTTTTTTCAACCGGTATCTTTTTTTCTGACTCAGTTCTATCATGCTTGCCGTCTGACCGGCTTTTTCAACAGAATTAATAAATTTTACTGGATCTGGAAAAAAGTCCAAAATGTTTACTTTTTTACCGTAGGTCTCATCTAGGACATCATTTAATTCTGACACTGAATACAACTTCTGATCTGGTCCAGGCAGAGAGACAGCCCCAGAAATATCTGAAGCACAGTCATCCTCCACCCCAGAAAGAGCTTCTTCCTGAGATAGAGTGAGACCCATGACAGACTGACCAGCACCAGTTTGACTATCAGTACAGTCATTGGATTCATCATTATCCACATCACCCTCATCATCAGTTGCCATACCCATGTCTTCATCATTTTCCCTGGTCTGAGCACTCTCAAGTTCACAGTGCTCCAATATCTCTGCTGAGGGAACCCGAGTTTCCCTAACCTCGTTCCCTGACCCAGAACCAGCAGAAACCACCACATGCTCATCCTGAGCCAACGCCATGGATACAGGTATAGGAGGAGTGGCCTCAGCCACACTCTCCTCACCCGGACCAGTGCTCCGTTTAGCAACACTACCTGCGCCCTGCCAGGCACGCCTCTTACTCGGTTTGGGACTAGAGCTGGGCCCAGCTACTGCTTCAGCAACAGCAGCAGCAGCAGCAGCACTGGACCCTGCCTCACCCTGCAGAGAACCAGCCACCACCCCAGCAGCACTGGACCCTGCCACCTCATCTCTTACACCACCTGCATGTGGGCATGCTGATCTTACATGCCCCAGATCACCACACTCAAAACATTTCATCACCCCAGCACTGGCATACAACATAAAAGATCTGCCCTCATGTTTAACCCGAAAAGAGATGTCTAGAGTTGGACCATTCTCTAGAATCATCAGCACACTTCTCCTAAAAGAGACCATCTGCTGAAGATCTGGTTCCTCATAATTTAAACGCACTTTCCTGATTTCACTGACAATTTTCCCAAAGCGTGACAACTCGCGCTGGATCATGTCGTTATCCAGGAAAGGCGGCACGTTTGACACAATGACGCGACTGGTCACAGAAACCAGCGGAGAAACTTGAATAAATTCATCGCTTACCGTAATGCCTTCTTCCACTAGTTTATCCACAAACTGTCGCTCGCTGACAAATACCACCACTGCTTTGTTCATGCGGGACGCGGCCGTCATGTTTATATTCCCGATCACCGCTCCCATCGCGAGCACCACCTGCTTCACCGTGACCTCCGGCCTCGGGACGCAGCGCACACCGTGGCGGAGCGAGGGCGGCTCGGCCGCGCCTCCAGGGCGCTCCGCCATGCCGCCCTGATCCGGGGCGGGCCTGCCCGCACTCAACTCAGGAGAAAAGTTCAATCCGTTCTTAAAAAATACTAATTCCAGTTCAGTTCACTTTCTAACCACGCAGTGATGCACCGAAAACGTGTAAAGTAGAGCAAACAGGTGAACATAAACAAAAACACTGAAAAAACACATACGCTCTCACACACACACTCTATCCGCACGCTCTCCACACACACCTCCCAGCATGCACGAGAGAGAGAGAGAGAGAGAGAGAGAGAAAGAGACAGAGAGAGAGAGAGGATCAGATCATACTGCTTTTTCTCCATCAGCAGCCAGAGTCTGAGAGAGAGATAGAGAGAGAGAGAGTACAGTAGACCATTTTGTGAAAAGTGATGCTACAGTGATTGGTTCTGTAAGTTCATCAACATCCGTCTTGTAGTCCTTTTGGTATCCTGGTATCTAAGCCGCTTATCAAACGCTTTGTTAATATTTGCTGACGTCACACTTTGTCTGTGCTCATAGAGTTTTTTTTTTTTTTTTTTTTTAGAAAGATGCTGAGGCTTTTTGTGTTACATATCTGGCAACCTGTACTGTGGAAATGGGAGTGTGGAAATAGGACAGGGAAATGGGCGGGAAAGTGGTGTAACAAGCTATTAAAAGAATAAAATACTTACAGAAGATCTTCTGCACTAGAATAAGCTACTGCCACTAAAAAAATCTGAGGTTTGGGTCACAGGTTTTGCTGTTTCTCCATCAGCTGCTGGAGTCTGAGAGTGAGTGCAGTAGACCACTCTGATACTGCCTAGTGATGCTACAGTTATTGGTGGCTGTAAGTTCATTAGCGTCCATCTTGTAGTCCTTCTGGGATCTATGCTTTCTCCACTTAAAACACGCATTGTTACTTTTTGTTTGCTGACTTTACACTTTGTCTCTGCACATGGAGCTTTTTAGAAAGATGCTGACTGTGGAATGGGCGGGGCAGTAAACGTGATAAAAGACTAAAGCAAACTGATTTCTTGCTGTAGATCTTCTGCATTGGAATGCAGCTGTCACTCTTTTTAGGGTTTGAATCCTAGCTTATGCTGAGCCTCCATCAGCAGCTGGAGTCTGAGAGAATACAGTAGACCATTCAGTGCCTGTCTTGTAGTCCTTCTGGGATCTAAGCTGTCTCCGCTTAACAAACACATTGTTGATATTTGCTACCTTTTTACTTCATTTCTGCTCATGGAGCTTTTTAGAAAGATCCTGAGCCTTCAAAGAACCTTCTAAGCCTTCTTGTGTTCAATACCTGGCAACCTGGAGTGTGGAAATAGGATTGGCTAATTGCCAGCCTATGAGAAAAGACAGGGTATAGAAGGAAAACACAATTTCTAAAGTTGTTTATCTGATTTTGCTATTTATATGTTTGTTTGAGTAAAATGAACATTGTTGTTTTATTCTATAAACTACAGACAACATTTCTCCCAAATTACAAATAAAAATATTCTCATTTAGAGCATTTATTTACAGAAAATGAGAAATGGCTGAAATAACAAAAAAAGATGCAGAGCTTTCAGACCTCAAATAATGCAAAGAAAACAAGTTCATATTCATAAAGTTCATCATTAAAAATCATCAATTTTAAGTGGTATTTTATTTATTATTTTTTTGTCCAGAGCTGTATGTATATATAGTTAAGCATCACAACAATCGTGCTCAGTGCTCTAAAGGCATCTCCACCCTCTTCTACTCCTCCTTTCTCTGCCCAGTAAATTCGATCAGTCCATGTTCATGTTCTGATCTGGATAAAGCAGCTCATGCCGCTGCGCTAATGCACTTCATTAAAAGCAGCTCCTTTAAACTCAGCCTCATCTACTGCTGTGGAGGAACAGAGAGCATGAGTGTGCTTTTCTGTGAGAGTAGTGTTTTAGATTTATTCGGAATTTCTAAACATATAAAACTAATCGATGATGCCTCTGAGGAAATATTAAATGTTAAAAGATGCTTAAATGTTATTTATCAGTCTCAATCAATTAATCAATTAACCTTTATTTTAACTCTGATTACATTGTGGGTGGCCCTCATTTACAATGTAGCCGAGCAATTAATAAATATATATATATATATATATATATATATATATATATAAAATTAAGATATAAAACAAATAAGGTAAAAATAATAATTTAAGAGTAGGAATCATAAAATCATAGGTAATAAAATCAAAGGTAATAGAAGCAATAAAAAATCAACTACAGATGAATAAATAAAAACTAAACACAAAAGAGTAAAATATAAATAAGCAATAGCTAAAAACAATGAAAGTAAAGAAATAAACAAAAAAAATGTGGAAATGTGGAAAAAAACAGCTAAAAACAAACCAAGATTAAAAACTAAAACTAAAAACATACCAAAGATCATAAAAAAAAACTAAAATCAGCTCAAATAGTGGCAGGCTGTCTAAAGGTGGTTACAGACTTGGAGTTTAAAATACAGGTTACAGGTGTAGGTGATACAAAACCCTCTTTTTGCAGTAAAATAATTCATTTACATTCTGAAAATGTACTATTCTATTTTTTCTATTACAATTACATTTGTAGGTATTTGTAGGAACATTTATTATCAAACATGAAACCTTTTTAAATGAAATGCTTGAATATAAATCTTCGAGATTTAGATGTGTAATATCAGGCAGACAATGAACAAAAATGCTGGCCTGTTAAGGAGTTAAAAGATGTAATGCAACCAATTTGTTTTTTTTTTTTATTTGACTTCTTCTGAGGGAAGGATCTATACCTACTGTCTGTGATAAGTCTGCAGATGAGGGAAAGAACTTTCAAATAATTGAATTATTTAGGCGTGAACTAGCTTGTTTGTGTGGTGGTATGCAGCTTATTTGCATAAAAGTGACAGAGCCCTTAAATGGCTCATTCTGAAAGGGATTGAAGATTGATTAGTAAGAATAGAGCTGGTGAGATCCTTATCTTTATTTTTATGCGAGAGTGATATAGTGTAAAGAACTACATGAACATGTTTTTTTTTGTAGCTCATAGACCTGCAGTATTCTAACTTCTGTGTAAAAAATAAATGAAATTGATAATATTGTTTAGCACACTTCTCTCTAGGACAATATGTCATGCAAAAAAAATTGTTTATCATGAACGGCCTACTTTTTTTTCCGCAGTAGTGTACTTTGACCCTGTTGATCTGTCCAATCACAGGTGTGTAAAAGGTGTGGAGGAAGTGTGTGTGTAGGTGGGTGTGTGTGTGTTGGTGTGTTTACATGAGACGGACGTGGGTTTAGGTAGCAGGAGTGTGTTCAGGGCTGCAGTGTTTCTGAGACGGTAGGAGCTGGATGTTGAGCGTATATATGGTGTGTATATAGTGAAATAATGGTGATTTGTTGTTGTGTTGTTGCCGTGTGAGCAGTATAGAAGCTGAATCACTGCTGTGTGTGTGTGTGTGTGTGTGTTAAACAGTGTGTTTGTGAGAACAGAAGCTAATCAATGTCCAATTTTCCACGTGTGTCTGCTTGCGTGAGTAATGTGAGACAAACTGTGATTTCAGCAGCTTTTTTTTGGTCGCGCTCTCGAAGCGTAAATGAGGTTTTAATCAAATGCAGAAAATCCACCAGGAACTTTCACATTCACTCAAGTTCTGCTCTGAGGCAAAATCAGGTTTATTCTCAATATTAACCTGCTAAGTATCTGTTAATAAAGCTAGTTTTTGAGTTAACCAGCTTGCTAACTCAAAAATAGTGTCTCTTACTCATAATTACACTTATATAGTGCCTTTATATAGCGACAGTCAATCCTGCACTGCCTAGTAATGCTACAGTAATTGGTGGCTCATCACTTAAGTTCATCAGGGTCCGTCTTGTAGTCCTTCTGGGATCTAAGCTGTCTCCGCCTATTAAACACATTGTTGTTATTTGCTGTCGTTTTACTTCGTTTCTGCTCATGTAACTTTTTAGAAAGATGCTGAGCCTTCTTGTGTTCTATACCTGACAACCTGGAGTGTGGAAATAGGACTGGATAATTGCTACAGTGATTGGTGGTTGTAAGTTCATCTGTGTCCGTCTTGTAGTCCTTCTGGGATCCAAGCTGTCCCTGCCCATACTACAGTGATTGATATGCTGAGACAGGTTAGATCCCAGAAGGACTACAAGATGGACGCTGATGAACTTACAGCCACCAAAGACATTGTTGACAAAGTTATATATATATATATATATATATATATATATATATATATATATATATATACACACACACACACACGTAGATGTTAATTGAGGTAGTTTTTGAGTTATCCAGCTTATTAACTCAAAAATAGTCTTTCTTACTTTTGATTACACGTATATAATGCCACTCATGCACTGCCTAGTGATGCTACAGTGATTGGTGGCTTCAAGTTATCAGTGTGCGTCTTGTAGTCCTTCTGGGATTTAAGCTGTCTCCGCCTATCAAACACATTGTTGATATCTGCTGCTGTTTTACTTCGTCTCTCTGCTCTTGGAGCTTTTTAGAAAGATGCCGAACCTTCTTGTGTTCTATACCTGACAACCTGCAGTATGGAAATATGACAGGCTAATTGCCAGCCTATAAGAAAACGTCAGGGTATAGAATGGAAAAAGTTGTTTAGAACCAGCTTGTTAACTCTAAAATAATCTTACTTACTTACAATTACACTTATATAGGGTCTTTTTGCCACTCAAGGAAGCTAACAATTACATTCTACACTTGTCAACACACTGGTGAGAAGTGAGAGCCAATCACACACTGCCTAGTGATGCTACAGTGATCGTCTTGTAGTCCTTCTGGGTTCTAAGCTGTCTCTGCCAATCAAAGATATTGTGGATATTTGCTGCTGTTTTACTTTGTCTCTGCTCTTGGAGATTTTTAGAAAGATGCCGAGCCTTCTTGTGTTCTATACCTGACATCCTGGAGTGTGGAAATAGGACAGGCTACCTGCCAGCCTATAAGAAAAAGACAGGATATAGAAGCAAAAATCTGGGCAATTTAGATGTTTTTGGGGAGAGAACATGGAAACTTCACCCAGATAAAGACTTGAACCCAAGACCCCAGCGCTGTAGGCTAATGTGCTAATCACTAACCATGTTTTCAGAACATTCCTGGAACATTATTTCTGTAATGTTAAAGGATAACCTTCCTGAAACCTTTTTAAAACATTGGTAAATGTTTTATAACATTCTCCATAAGCTGGGAAGGCAGTAAATTAATAATTAAAAAAAAGAGAACTTATAAAATATACTGTACCATTGACACACTAGTACACGTCACTGGTGCAGTGTAAGCATGTTTTGAAATAAATCTGAGTGGCTCTTTATGTTTACATACTCAGTAAAGTACTTCCTTTTCCTCCAGTTCCGTCAGAGAGTTCCTGTAAACGCTGCTGTAGCTTTACTTCCTCTACACCTGGGTCCAAGGTCTGCTTTAATAACCCAGATATGAACTAAAATTCAGATGGTTGGAGTTTTTGAAGTGTAGATAAATGTATAAACCTTAAATTCAATAAACAAGAATATGTTTTATATCTCTTGTTTAGATGATCAGTTTTGAACATCTCTGCTGGATTTTCTCAGTCAGTTTTATGAGGTAGAGTCTCCTGGAATTCAGGCTTTCAGTTAACAGCTGTGCTGAACTCATCAAGAGTTAATTACTTGAAGTTCTTGTCTCTTAATGTAAAGTTTGAGAGCATCAGTTAAAGTAAAGTAGTGAAGAGGTAGAGTTACAGGTATACAGTGAATAGTGAATATTTGAGTAATGTTCTATAATAATCCAGATTATAAGAAGCAACAACTACTTAACTTTGAAAGTTTCCTCAATGCAGTCGCAAAAACGACCGTCAACAATGTTATGATGATGAAACTGGCACTCATCAGAATGTAGAATACTGGCTCTTTAAATTCTTAATATCTCTCTCTCTGTATCTCTGCAGTGTGGAGGGTGATGGTGCTGAAGCTGTGGTATCTCTGGACGGTGGTGTAGGTGGTGTAGGTGGTGTTGGTGGTGTTGGTGAGTACGGGCGGGTGCCGGTGACGCGGTTCGAGCAGCTCTACAGCCCGGAGGTCCGGCCCCGCCCCCGCCGACCCAAACTCCAGCACTCCCAGTCCATCCTGCGCAAACAGGCTGAGGAGGAGGCAATCAAACGCTCACGATCCCTGTCTGAGAGCTATGAGCTCTCCACCGACCTGCAGGACAAACAGGTCACTAACAACAACACACTATACTTTTAACATATATATATATATATTACACTCTGTTATACTGTTATAGCTGATGCTGTTATAGCTATAGATGATTTTATGGTTAGATAATGCTGTTAAAGTGGATGTTAGTTGATGCTGTTTTTTAGTTGATGGTATAGTAGTTGATGTTACAGTTTATGCTTTTATAGTTGATGTTATAGCTGATGTAATAGTTGATATAGTTGATGATCTTATAATGTATATAGTTGTTGCTGTTTTAGTTATAGTTGATTTAGTTTATATTATAGTTAATATAGTTGATGTTATAGTTGATATAGTTGATGTTAGATCTATTTGATGTTATAGTTGATGTTATAGTTAATTTTATAGTTGATGATTTTATAGTTCATGTTAGATCTATTTGATGTTATAGTTGATGTTAAAGTTGATGCTTTTATAGTTTGTTATAGTTGATATAGTTGATGTTAGATATATTTGATGTTATAGCTGATGTTATAGCTGATGTTATAGCTGATGTTATAGCTGATGTTATAGCTGATGTTATAGTTGATGTTATAGTTGATGTTATAGTTAATTTTATAGTTGATGCTTTTATAGTTCATGTTAGATCTATTTGATGTTATAGCTGATGTTATAGCTGATGTTATAGCTGATGTTATAGTTGATGTTATAGTTGATGTTATAGTTGATGTTATAGTTGATGTTATAGCTGATGTTATAGCTGATGTTATAGCTGATGTTATAGTTGATGTTATAGCTGATGTTATAGCTGATGTTATAGTTGATGTTAGATATATTTGATGTTATAGTTGATGTTATAGTTGATGCTGTTGTTGATGTTATTGTTGATGCTATGATAGATGCTGTAATAGTTATAGTTGATGCTGTTATAATTCTAGTTATGGTTGATGCTGTTATAGTTAATGTTGTTATAATTGTAGTTATAGTTTATGCTGTTATAGTTGATTTTTTAGAATAAATTGTTACAGTGAAATGGTATCCCACATTTTTCTCCACACAATCCTAAAATATGTGTTACAGCAGTGGTTTTACTGTATCAGTGCTGGAGGAAATCACCCGTCTGTTATAGTGTAGATGTTAGGAATCACAGTTAGGGGTCTCCATGCTGAACTCCTCAATGTGGAGCACAATGATAAACCCTGAGAACACACACACACACACACACACACACACACAGTGAGAATCAGCTGGAGCTCCTGCTGTGTGGGGGTTATTGAGGAGCTACAGGTGTGGGGTGAGGTTAGGTAGAGTGTGGTAACGGGATCAGTCCTGCCTGTGCTGCAGCTGCAGGGACTGGAGATGCTCCGAAGTTAAAATTACTTTTTACTTTTACTCTTAAATTTAAAAACAGCCTCGTTACTCCTGTTTCATTTCAGCTGGTTTTCATTCCGGCTTCTCATCATTCAATAAAACCCCTATCCAGATAAATCTCTCCATCCAGATAGAGTGAATCTGATTGGTGATTGGATGTAGAGAAGTATAAACATATACCATTCCGACTCCCTATTTCATATATGAGCATATATGCAGCTGAAACACTAGGGAACAGCCTAGTGCAAAATCCCAAATTATATTATCAACATTTATAACATTTTATATTTATATTTTCTAACATTATAGTCATTGTGGCTTGTAGAACATTTTGTGTTTTGGGGGACAAAATAAGCTTTTAATTAGTTCTAAATGGCATTTTTACTTTTACTTTTATACTTTGTTTAAAAAAAGTACTGGTTTTAAAATGACACTTACTTAAAGAGTAAAAAGCTTAGGTTGATAGTTCTTCAACTTCTACAGAAGTATATTATTAAACACTAGTATCTATACTCTATTCTACCTACAGAGTAATAAATAAATAAATGGAGATACTTTTTTTGGTTGGTACAGGCATCTGTTAGCTGATGTATCAGAACCTAGTGATGCTCCATTTTGATTGGCTACAATTGTAAAAGAGGCGTAGTCTGACTTCTCATGTATCAGATGAGATGTCTTGGTGTGTCTAATCTCTAGACGTCTTCGCCCTTCTAGAGTTGGGGCCTTTACTAAAGATTAGGGCTGTAAAGATTAGTCGATATAATCGACAATGTCGATTATTTAAATTTGTCGACTATAAATTTCATTGCCAACTAATCGTTAATTTTTAAAAAGAAGTGCATTGACAGATGGGTAAATGCCTCACTCAAACAGTTTAAATTCAACTCAGTCTGTGTTTTTAAAAGTGGCCAAACAAAACAGATCACATATTTACTTACTAATTTGTGTAATTCCCACATTTAAACTAAATCTAGACATTTAAATGCCTTTTAAACCTCATGTTTGGCTGTTTCTATTGTTTTTTTAGAGATTGAGGACATGGCAGAAATAATCGTTGGCTAATCGGCTAATCGATTAATCGATGAATTGAAAAAAGAATCATCAGAATATTAATCGACTACCAAAATAATCATTAGTTGCAGCTCTACTAAAGATAAACAATATAAAGTTAAAGAGTTCTATTGAATGGGCATTCAAATGTATTAAATGTTAAATGGGATAAAAGCTGTAAAATTTTAGCATTTTCTATTTTATTTTAACTTTTCTTTGATTTCTCTACGCATCTCGCAGGTGGAAATGCTGGAGCGCAAGTATGGGGGACGTTTCATAACCCGGCATGCGGCCCGCACCATCCAGACGGCTTTCCGTCAGTACCAGATGAACAAAAACTTCGAGCGCCTTCGGAGCTCTATGTCGGAGAACCGTATGTCCAGACGCATCGTTCTGTCCAATATGAGGATGCAGTTTTCCTTTGAAGGGCCTGAGAAAGTCCACAGCTCTTATTTCGAGGGGAAGCAGGTCTCGGTAACTGATGACGGCACTAAACTCGGACCCCTGGTGCCGTCGGAGTGTGGCGAGATGGTTCCGGCGAACTTGAAGACACCTACGTCTCAGAGCGACTTTACGGACGCCATCACGGAGCTGGAGGACGCCTTTTCCAGGCAGGTTAAGTCTTTGGCGGAGTCGATAGACGACGCTTTGAACTGTCGCAGCTTGCACGGAGACGATGGCCCGGGTGAACTGGGTCAACGAGATCGTGACCGCGACCGTGATCGTGACCTCGAACGAGAGGTTGTCGCCTCTTACCAGGTCAAACCTTCGCACAGTAGCGGCGATCACCGCAAACTGGACGAAATGACGGCATCTTACAGCGACGTGACGCTTTACATCGACGAAGAAGAACTGTCGCCTCCTCTTCCTCTTTCGCAACCTCTAGATCGGCCGTCGAGTACAGAATCTGATCTTAGGATACGATCCCTAAACTCCTCGCAAGACTACTGGGCTCAAGCCCACAAGGACGATAAGGGGGACACGGACACTAGCTGCAGAAGTACGCCGTCGTTAGAGTGTCAAGAACAGCGACTAAGAGTGGATCACCTTCCTTTGCTGACCATAGAGCCTCCCAGCGACAGTTCGGTAGAATTGAGTGACCGCTCCGACCGCAGTTCCCTCAAAAGACAAACCGCCTACGAGAGAGGCGGCATCAGCAGTCAGCAAGGGAGCCCAAAACACGGCTCCTCCCACTGTCTTCCACCTCGCGGACCAACGAGAGACGAGGACGGTCCCCAGCGCCATCGACCCCGGCAGCTAGAGAGCCACCTGGCCATCAACGGCACGGCGGCCAACCGGCAAAGCAAGTCAGAGTCCGACTTCTCGGACGGAGACAACGACAGCATCAACAGCACCTCCAACTCCAACGACACCATCAACTGCAGCTCGGAGTCGTCCTCGCGAGACAGCCTGCGGGAGCAGACGCTCAGCAAGCAGACCTACCACAAGGAGACCCGCAACAGCTGGGACTCGCCGGCCTTCAGCAACGACATCATCCGCAAGAGACACTACCGCATCGGACTCAACCTCTTCAACAAGTGAGTAGAGACCAGCTCAACCAACCAGAATACCTTTTATATTTTACTTTCTTTATGAGGTAGAATCACCTGGAATTCAGGATTTCAGTTAACAGCTGTGCTGAACTCATCAAGAGTTAATTACTTGAATTTCTTGTCTCTTAATGTAAAGTTTGAGAGCATCAGTTAAAGTAAAGTAGTGAAGAGGTAGAGTTACAGGTATACAGTGAATATCACTCTAAGAAAATAACTTTAAAAATATCTTCAAGTGCAGTCGCAAAAAAGACCATCAAAAACGTTGCGATAATGATGATGAAACTGGCACTCATCAGCACTGAAATTAAAAAGCTCTGGAATATAATCAAGAGGAAGATGGATGATCACAAACCATCAAACCACCAAACTGAACTGCTTGAATTTTTGCACCAGGAGTAAAGCAGCATAAAGTTATCCAAAAGCAGTGTGTAAGACTGGTGGAGGAGAACATGATGCCAAGATGCATTAAAAACACTGGGATTAAAAACCAACCAGGATTATTCCACCAAATATTGATTATTTCTGAACTCTTAAAACTTTATGAATATGAACTTGTTTTCTTTGCATTATTTGAGGTCTGAAAGTTCTGCATCTTTTTTGTTATTTCAGTCATTTCTCATTTTCTGTAAATAAATGCTCTAAATGAGAATATTTTTATTTGGAATTTGGGAGAAATGTTGTCTGTAGTTTATAGAATAAAACAACAATGTTCATTTTACTCAAACATAAACCTATAAATAGTAAAATCAGAGAAACTGATTCAGAAACTGAAGAGATCTCTTTATTTATTTATTTATTTATTTTGCAGAGCTGTATGTGAACCATATGTGTGTGTCACTTTGTTTTAGATGTAGTTTGTTTATATTTGTTCATTATCACTAATCAGATCACGGTTTTGGTTGTGAAAATGAAGATAACACATTTTTTTAATTATCGTCTCAACCTTTAACCCGCAGTGCTGTGTGTTTATATTAAGTAATTATAGTCCTGACAACCTGTTTATTCAGTGTATTCAGAAAGTGTGTGTGTGTGTGTCCTTCATATAATTAACACCAATCAGTTCTGTGAGGAGAAGTGTGAAGATCAAACACACACACTTAAAGCCCAGTTAAAGTATCTGATTAAACCAAACGATAAAATAAACCATCATCAAAACCCCGCTCAGAATCAGAGCATTTGCTCCTGTGATGCAGAAAAGATCAAAGCTAAATCCTGGATACACAGCCTGCTGTTTTAAGAGCAGTGAGATCGGGGGGATGATGGTTTGTGATCATCCATATTCATTCTGAGACTAAAATCACTGTTTCATCCATAAACTGCATAGATAAAATATTGGGACTAGGGCTGGGCGATACGGCCCTGAAATAATATCCCAATACTTCGATTATATTTAGTTATTTTTGCAATAACGATATTTTTGGTTTCCAGTCTTTAATACAAGTCTTTGTACATTTGCACTCCTGGACACTTTTACATTCTTCTAAATACATTAGAATACTTGCACAGGTTTTTATTTTTCAGTATTGTTGTATCTGCTGATACCTGCTTTTCCATTTTACCTTATTTATTTTGTATTACTGCACTGCCTCCTATTTACAGTCAGGTTACCTTCATTCTGTGTATAGTTTTTTTTTTTTTGTATTGTTTGTATCTATATATCCTTTTATATATCTTATAATAGTTTAATTTAATAAACTATATATATATTTTTTTATTATATGGTATCACCCATATTATTTTTTGTTTGTGCTTCTGTGTTGTTTTTCTGAAGCTGCTGCTGGCTGCTAAATTTCCTTCGGGATCAATAAAGTAAAAAGTAAATGAAAAAATAAAAATATTTGTGTTTATTCTTTTTATTGCTGCGCAAAAGAATATTACAATGTAAATATTTTACAATATTGTGCAGCTCTTATATACATACAGTATATTTTTTGTGATAGAATATGATTGAATAACAGTCATATGATCAAAAAATAAATTCTAATTTCTAAACAGTGTCCAAAGGAGCTATAAATAAATATATATAAATAGCAAATAATATCTAAATTGCCTGTGTTGTCCGGATCTATGTGCAGCATCTGAGTATCAGTTTAGCAGAAGATTAGGTATTAGGGCTGGGCGATACGGGCCTAAAATATCATCACGATTTTTCAGCGTATTTTTGCAATAATGTTATTCTTATATTTTATATTATTTTTCGCGCTATAAGGTGCACTTAAAATACTTTAATTTTCCCAAAAATGGTCAGTGCACTATAGGACTCTGTGGGCGTGGCCTAAGCTTTTGTTCTTAATGGCTTTATGACTTTTTCCCCTTATAATACTTTTACTTTTTTACTTTAAGTAGTTTTGAAAGCAGTACTTTTACTCTTTTACTGCCTGTGTAGCGTATCTACACTGTTATACACAATAATAACATAAGCAATAGTAAGTAATTGCTGAGTAAGTAATGAGTAAGTAAGTAATGTCTGATTTTAATGTGTTTTTCTTGATTTTAACAGGAAGCCGGAGAAAGGTATCCAGTACCTGATTGAGCGCGGGTTCGTGCCGGACACTCCGGTGGGCGTGGCTCACTTCCTGCTGCAGAGGAAGGGGCTGAGCCGGCAGATGATTGGCGAGTTTCTGGGCAACAGACAGAAACAGTTCAATCGGGACGTGCTGGAGTGAGTCTATTTTATTATATATTGTATTATATATTTTTATTAGGGCTGTTAACATTAAAGCATTAACACATGTGATACATTTCGAATCAGTAACTCTGCTGCTCCATGCTGTTTACACACTAAGAGCGTGGTGTGTGCAGTGTTCACTGCCCACAGCCGCACTGCATGTCCTATTCAAAAAAGACTGTTTCACACTGCACAGATATACAGATATACACTCTGGAACACAGAATCTTCTCACTATATTTACGTTTTTACTCCCACACCAGACAGCTCTGACCAATCAGAACCAGAAAATTAATTTATCAACTGATCCGGACCCTAAAAAACAACTACAGGTGTAAAAACATGCTTTTATACAGGTGCTCAATTTGTCTTATTGGCTGATATAATTATTTTGTACAATACGACACGGCCCAGCCCTAATGTGCTCCAAATGGTATTTTATATCGGTTTGTCACTGTGTTTAATGACTAAGGTGAGAAAACCTCAGGCTATATGCACTGGGAAGGGTTGATTTATAATGCAAACGTTAAACTAAACTTAACACAAAAAGTGTTGTACATAGATGATTATATAACAAAAAGACAAACATTAAAAATAAGACAAAAAATAAAAATAAAACAATAAAAAGTAAAAAAAATCCTAACCAAATAAGAGCAAAATTGAATTTTAGGTTAAAAGCCAAGGAATAAAAATGAGTTTTTAGACTCGTTTTAGAGTAAATCAGAACTATATCAAATGTTTCAGCAACACAGACATATATTGTTTTATTGTTTTAAACTCCAGTTATAAACCTTTAAACATGCTCTACCTGCAGTAATGCTGCAGCTTTACAGTGTAAAACCTGTTTACTGTAGATAAACTGAAATATACAGTCATGCTTTCTTTGCTTTTTTAGTAAAATATTATTAAAATAATATTATTATTTTATTATAATAATATAATATCAAATAATTATCTGAGATTTAGCTCCATTCATCTCCCATTCATAGAAGATTCACTCTCAGCTCCCTCTAGAGTTTAAATAAATCAAAAGAAAAAAGAAAATCTAATTTAATTTAGATTTAATCTAAATTCAGGTTAAAAGCCAATAAATACAATTAGATTTTAGACTTTTTAAATATAAAGGCATAATAACTCAGGATTGAATGGGTCTGGAACTCAGTGAGCTGTGAGGATGCAGTTATTATAAATGCAGTATACTGTAATCAGTTAATACAGAAATACATGAGGGATACTTCAGATAATATCATGGCCGTCTCCACGTTTCTCCTGCGGTCACTCCGGCTGCTGTGGGAATTTTCCGCCAGGCATATTTTATTTTTAACACATCAAAAGTCCTAATAAAATGATTTTATTCCTGCGCTCAGGGTTATCCAAACAAACAAGCCCTGCAGGTGGAATCTAATGAAAAATTCATCTGCTCAGTCTTTCATTCAGGAGCTGAATTGTAATTATTATTACGTATTATTTAGTTTAGAAATAGCAGAAATAAAGCTGAGAGACGGAGAGACGGCCGAGCCCAAAACTCTTAAAAAAAAGCTTATTTCCTTATTTATGGATTTATATTGTTGGGTTGGAGATCAGTGTTGCTTGAAAAGCCTGCAGTGCTGCATTGTTCTTGAATTGTTGAGAGACCTGGAAAATACAGTATCAGACAAAATTCACCTTAAATTCAGAGTTTTTTCATTATTTTAAAATGTTCTGCATTGTTTTAGATTAATACTAAAGTCATATAAACTATGAAGGAAAAACATATGAAATACAGCTCTGTAAAAATGAAGAGATCACTTCAGTTTCTGAAACAGTTTCTCTGATTTTGCTATTTATAGGTTTATGTTTGAGTAAAATGAACAGTGTTGTTTTATTCTATAAACTACAGACAACATTTCTCCCAAATTACAAATAAAAATATTCTCATTTAGAGCATTTATTTACAGAAAATGAGAAATGTCTGAAATAACAAAAAAGATGCAGAGCTTTCAGACCTCAAATAATGCAAAGAAAACAAGTTCATATTCATAAAGTTTTAAGAGTTCAGAAATAATCAATATTTGGTGGAATAACCCTGGCTGGTTTTTAATCAGTTTTAATTTCATGCATCTTGACATCATGTTCTCCTCCACCAGTCTTACACACTGCTTTTGGATAACTTTATGCTGCTTTACTCCTGGTGCAAAAAATTCAGTCAATACAAAAAGATGAATTTCAAGATGATGGTACTGGCACTCATCAGTGTGTGTGTGTTTTCTGTGCAGCTGTGTGGTGGATGAGATGGATTTCTCCAGTATGGAGCTGGATGAAGCCTTGAGAAAGTTTCAAGCTCATATTCGGGTTCAGGGAGAAGCTCAGAAGGTGGAGCGGCTGATCGAGGCTTACAGGTAAAATATATCAATATATATTAACAGATAAATATAATCACTGATAACCAAAATCAACCAATCAGTGTTAAAGTTGCACGGTATACTCGTACTAGAAAAGTATCTCATTATGTCGTCATTAAAACGGTAGAAAACCCCATTTATTTAGTATTTTGTCGTTTTTTCTGCTTAATAACTCAAGAATTCGTCAACACATCAGCATAAAGCATATATATGTATTTATTTATTTATTTATTTCTCTTTTAGTTGTCTGTTCTGAAGTATAATCCAGTGTCTGAGGAGAGCTCTGTGTCGTCTCTGAGTTTTCCCGTGGTAAACAATGTTTAGAATCATTGATTCCAATATGTACTCGATTCCTGTACCGAATCACTCAATGAGTCAACGACTATACACTCTAAAACCCATTGTGTTCTTCTAGTTCCTTAAAGCATCCAAACAAACACCACACAGATCACGTGATGATGATAATTCACGAAACATCAGCGGTTGAAAGTGCTGGACACGTCCAGGTAGCTGCACTGTTAAAATAGCAATCAGCCAAAGTGCACCAAATACACATACACGCTTAATTAAGAGAATTAGTACATGCCTTTTGCGCATTTTGAGACGTGCAAATAGTACTTTTCCCGTCGTTACGATATGCTGATTGGTCACTTTCAGGACATACATTGTGTGAATTAAATAAAATGAATCTAATTTAATCTAATTTTATTGTGTCCAGTCAGCGGTACTGTATCTGTAACCCCGGCGTGGTGCGGCAGTTTCGAAACCCGGACACCATCTTCATCCTGGCCTTCGCCATCATCCTCCTCAACACAGACATGTACAGCCCTAACGTAAAACCAGAGAGGAAGATGAAGCTGGAGGACTTCGTGAAGAACCTGCGAGGTGAGAATCTGATTGGTTCCCAGATGGAATTAGTTTATAGTGAGATTGGTTCTCCTTTGGACCGATCCATAATGATGTGCAAATCTAATAGAAATTATTTTTATTTTAGAGTTTATTTTTATTATAAAATGTATTTTTATTAATTATTCATTGAGGAAGGACAGGGACATAAGCAAACATAAAACTAAAAGGATATTAAACAAGTCAATAAAACAGAACTAGTTAAGAAGTTCTGTTAAGAAGGGAAAGATTAAATGTTGGTAGAGAGTGATTTGGTAGTTAATGGGAGAGAAGAAAAAGAATAAATAAATAAATAATAATAAGTGTGTGTGTCAGTGTGTGACGCATTTGCAACACATGCAAAACGTTTTTAAAACTAAAAGCTAGTAATGAGGTAAAAACAATAAATAAAGATGTGATTTTATACAGATGTCATGATTTGGTACAAAAACTGTATCCATGATGCATCATTTCAGTCATTTTGTTTGAGAAGCTCAGACACAGCAGTCAGTACACAGCAGGATTAGCCAGCAGACTTCTTCTGAGGGAGGGATCTATACCTACTGCCTGTGGCAAGTCAGCAGATGAGGCGTTCTATCACATTTAAGCAAGAACTAGCTTGTTCGTGTTTTGGGAAGTAATTTGCAAAAAAAGTGACAGAGCCTTTAAACAGCTCATTCTGAAAGTGAATGCAGTCTGGCTGACCCACATGGCAACAGCTTTAGCCTTGAGCTCAGGGTAACGTGACCGGACTAATCTGACAGATGAAGAACTGCAGTAATAGTCATTGATAAGATAATGATATACAGCTATTGGAATACTAATTAATAGGGTGTTTTAACAACTTTTGACTAGTAGTATTTATATATAAATGAAATAAAGCGAAGCAGAATAAATATGTGGATGTACATGGGTTAATTTCTACTGTCTGTAGTGAAATAAGTACAACTTTTGTAAAGATTTTTCTAATTTCTCATTTTCTAATATGTTGTACAAAATATTATTAGTATTATTATAATTGTGTCTATTAATAAGTGTCTATTAATGAGAACTCTTTTATTATATTTTAAAGTTTATAAGTTTATGTATTGCTTCTGATGCAATAATGAGTTTTACTAATGAACTATAAATAAATGATAAAAAAAATTAATAACCACACAACTGCTAACTGATGGCTACTGACTTGACTTAATTGACGTTAATTGTCATAAACTGAAAATTATTAGCATGTGATTAGCATGCTAATGTTAAGATTAGCATGCTAGCTCACAGTCCCCAGTCTTCTCCATGTTGATGGTATTGATTAGCTGTGTAAGATGTTTGTTTGTTGGTCTGTATCTGCTGAGGAAAGTTCCTCTAAGGAATGATTGAAGCTGAATTGATTGATTGATTGATTGATTGATTGATTGATTGATTGTAGGGGTGGACGATGGAGAGGACATCCCTCGTGAGATGCTGATTGGTATTTATGAGCGGATTCGGAAGCGTGAGCTCAGGACGAATGAGGATCACGTGTCTCAGGTGCAGAAAGTGGAGAAACTCATCGTTGGGAAAAAGCCGGTGAGTGACATCACCACATCTGGAGCTGCTCATCCCTGATCATCATTTCAGCTCTGAAAGGGAAAAAAAGATGAAAAAAAGAACAAAAAAATGTTTTCCAGACAGATGTTTTGTGTCCAGATATGTACCTTGTAACGTTACTGTCGAGAGTTTTCCACTAATATCCACCTTAAAGTTCCTCAAATTTAAAGTGGATTGTGAAAATATGGCCATGAATTTATTTGAAGCAAATTTTCAAGGCAGTGTTTTTTTTTTTTTTTTTTTTTTTTTTTTTTTTTTAAGGACACACACATATTTGACAACCAAAATGGTCATATTGCAGTGTTTCCTCTAATTTTAGGATTTTATTTCAGCAGTGCTGCTATATACAAGGCAGAAAGAACTGTAAAACAGCATGTTTAAGTTCATTTTTCTCTTGTTCAGCATCACAAACATGTTGGGTTTTTTTTCTGAGGCTGTACAGAGCTAGGATAGTAATGTTGGTTTATATTTCTTTTATATTACTTTCATAAACACAATTAGACTTTTATTCATAGAATTTGTTTGTCAAACAACTGGCTAATTCTTGTGTGAATTTAATTCATGAATGTGACTAAAGTAGCACTACCGAGGTAAATTTATGATTAGAATAGCATGTCTGCACTTTTGTTTTCTTATGTAAGATCTTATCCTACTTTTCTTTTCATAACTAACTGCATTATTTTTTTATGGTCCGGTTGGTTTCCAGTGTAAAACTCTCTTTTTGGCTGCTTCAGCAGTGCTTGCCGCAGTTAGCAGCAGGCTACACTCTGATGTACTCTCTTCTGAGTAACGAAAAGGCTAGTGCTTATTGTGGTTAATGCTAATACTGCTCCAGTCTCGGTGCTGGAGAACTAAACTGAAACTCCTGTATAACTCTGTGGCTTTACTGCTCCTTAATACCTGACTGATAGAATTAATGAATCAGATGATTTTTGGGAAAATTAAAGGACTTTAAGGGCAAAACTTATAGAGCAAAAAATACAGTAACCCTTATTTTTACACAGAGGCTGTAAGAGCAGCAGTCAGTGTTGCTTTAATATCTCTTCTATTAATTCCTCGGCTGTAGGAAAGATGCATAACCTTCCATCTTTAGACCTTCATGGTTGCTGACCGTGGTTTTGGTGTGTGTGTTTATAAGAGTGTGTGTGAGAATGTGTGTGTGTTCTCAGGCTGCATGACTTTGCTTGATGTTCTCTGCAGTAGTAAATAGGATTAGTTTTGCCCACAGAGGCCAGAAAAGCTGGTCTGAGATCAGTCCTGATCTACTGAAAGCTCTTCCTCTGCTCCCGTCCGTCACGGAGTGAAGAGAGAGTCTGAGAGGCTGGATGGTGTTTACTGAAATCAATCTTGTACATTTATCTTCTCTTTTAACCTCATCTGTTTGTTTGTTTGTTTTTCAGATTGGCTCCCTCCACCATGGCCTTGGATGTGTATGTATTAGTTTTGGCTCTTTATACTTTTTCAGATTTTATTTTTCCTTTGAATAGGAATGTGTTTTATATGATCCTGAAAAAGTAAAAGAGAAAAGTAAATAATCCAGTTTAGATCCTTTAAAATTAATTTAAAAAATCCAATTTACATTATGTGAAAGTAAAAGATTCCATTAGATCATGTAAAAGTAAAAAAAGATCCAATTTAGATCATGTAAAATAAAAGCAACCAGTTTAGATTAAATCAAGATAAACAAAATCCAGTTTAGATCCTATAAAATAAAATAAAAATGATTAAGATCATGTAAAGCAAAAATATCTGGTTTAGATCCTGTAAAAGGATATAAAAAATTCCAATTTAGATCATGTGAAAGCACAGGATCCAGTTTAGATCCTGTAAAATAAAAAAAGGGATCCAGTTTAGCTCCTGTAAAATAAAATAAATCTGATTTAGATCATGTAAAGCAAAAATATCTGGTTTAGATCCTGTAAAAGTAAGAGAGATACAATTTAGATCATGTAAAAGGATTTTTAAAAATCCAGTTTAGATCCTGTAAAATAAAAGAAATCCGGTTTAGATTCTGTAAAACGTTTTTAAAAGATCCAGTTTAGATCATGCAAAAGACAAAATATCCAGTTTAAAGATCCAGTTTTGATGATAAAAACCCTAAAGATTTAATGTAGATCTTGTAAAGCTAATAAAAATAATGGGATTGACCTCACTGTGTAATGGTCAGTTTATATTAAATAAGGAAATTCTACAAAGCAGTTCATATTAAGATGCATTCAGTAATCGTGTAAAGGTAAATGTTGGTTTTGACTCTTCAGGCAGATGTTTGCAGAACTGTATAAATAAAGGTGTTAGATGATCTGATTTGCTAGAGTTTAGATGATGTTTCTGTTTCTCCTGCAGGTTTTATCTTTACCTCACCGCAGGCTGGTCTGTTACTGCCGTCTGTTCGAGGTTCCCGACCCAAACAAGCCTCAGAAACTCGGCCTCCATCAGAGAGAGATCTTCCTCTTCAACGACCTGCTGGTGGTAAGAGCTGCTCGTTAGTGTGGGATTTAAGGTTTCATGGATAAATTGGAGCAGCCTGGTGTTCAATCTTCATTAATTGCACATTGCACCAGTAAGAGCAGAGTGTGAAGGTTCAATTAGCAGGGTAAGAGCACAGTTCTGCTCTAAATATTGCAATGCACACAACATTATGGGAGACATACCAGAGTTCAAAAGAGGACAAATTGTTGGTGCACGTCTTGCTGGAGAATCTGTGACCAAGACAGCAAGTCTTTGTGATGCATCAAGAGCCACGGTATCCAGGGTAATGTCAGCATACCACCAAGAAGAACCAACCACATCCAACAGGATTAACTGTGGACGCTGTAAGAGGAAGCTGTCTGAAAGGGATGTTCGGGTGCTAACCCGGATTGTATCCAAAAAACATAAAACCACGGCTGATCAAATCACGCAGAATTCAATGTGCACCTCAACTCTCCTGTTTCCACCAGAACTGTCCGTCACCACAATCAATTATTGTGCTCTAAAACCAGGTGTTTCACTTTCATTCTCCAACTCCTGTATTACAGGGCTGGTTTAACTAAAAATAGGCAAATCATAAGTAAACAAATAAAGAAGTGATCTATCAGATTATGAAGGAACACATCAGGAATCATGTAGTTACTTAAAAACAGTGTTACACAGAGCACTGAAGAAGCATTTAGCTGCTATATAATTTAATGCAGTTTAATAAAATCATTGTTCTTATTCTTTTTCACTCTTTAATCCTCACTCTTTCTCAAGGTTTATATGATGAGATGAATGAATGTTCAGCTCTGTATTGTGGAGAGTGAGGATCTCCTGAGGATAAACAGCAGCAGATGGGTTTCTAAAATCTCTGTTTTTTTTTGTTCAGGTTACGAAGATTTTCCAGAAGAAGAAGAACTCGGTGACGTACAGCTTCAGACAGTCCTTCTCCCTGTACGGCATGCAGGTGCTGCTCTTCGAGAACCAGTGTAAGAGTCCTCAACTTCCATTATCTAAACTGTGATTTATATTTGTGTTTAATCCTTTTAGAAAAAAACACAAATTTTGACTGGTACTGAACATTCAGTAGACACTAAACAAAAATCCTCATAAAATAATAATGAAATAACAAAAATAAAGTAATGCAACAAAAATCTACCACATAACTAAAGTGCAGCATCCGAGACAGAGCGAGTGAGCTAGGAAAGGACAGCGCAAGTTACCAAGAGGCAGCCCAAGAAAGACAGCGTGTGTTAGCGAGAGACAGAATGAGAGACAGCGCGAGAGAGGAGGAGCGTGCGGTTTAGTGAGAGAGGGAGAGACAGAGCGATTTAGTGAGAGACAGCGCGAGAGAGGGAGAGACAGAGCGATTTAGTGAGAGACAGCCAGAGAGAGGGAGAGAGTGCGACTTAGCAAAAGACAGTGCGAGAGAGGAGGAGCGTGCGGTTTAGTGAGAGAGGGAGAGACAGAGCGATTTAGTGAGAGACAGCGCGAGAGAAGGAGAGACAGAGCGATTTAGTGAGAGACAGAAAGAGAGAAATCGCGAGGGAGGTAGAGACGGTGTGATTTAGTGAGAGACAGAACGAGAAAGGAAGAGTGCAATTTAGCAAAAAAGGGAGCGACGATTTAGCGAGAGACAGAACGAGAGACAGCGCGAATTAGTGAGAGACAGCAAAACTTTGCGAGTGACAGCGTGAGAGAGGGAGAGACAGCACAAACTAGTGAGAGACAGGAAAAAAATAAACAAACACACGGGAGAAAAAGGAGGACAGCGTGATGGAGAGACAGCACAACTTAGCAAGAGAGGGTGAGACAGAGCGAGTTAATGAGAGACAGGAAAAAATATAAAAATAAACACACCGCTCCTCACGCGGGATCGAACCCGTGTGGTCAGGGTCGCTGCCTAAACACTACCGCTGCCCCGGCTAGTGAATTGGGACACAGCCGGGAAAAAAAAACCCTCATAAGAAAGTCAATAGCCTGAAAACGGGCGGAAAGTAAAGTCACGCCGAGAGAGAGAGAGAGAGAGACGGGGGAGGAATGTAAACAAAAGCTCACCAGAGAAGCATTTTATTATTTATTTTTTAACTAGCTGATTAATTTATTTCTGTATTTTGGAAAACGTGTTTGTAGAAACGTCCTCGTGATGTTAGATGAGGTTAAAATTCGTTCCTTCTCTTTTTCAGATTACCCCAACGGCGTCCGCCTCACCTCGGCCGTCCCAGGCGCCGACATCAAAGTCCTGATCAACTTTAACGCTCCGAACCCTCAGGACCGCAAGAAATTCACAGACGACCTGCGGGAGTCCATCGCTGAGGTGCAGGAGATGGAGAAATACAGGATTGAGTGTAAGAGTCCGTTCATTACCTCATCATTCTGAATCCCGCAGTCTTATTCAGAATCCTCTTTCTATTTCTAGCAGCTTCATAATGATTTCAGGATGTGTCTCCTAATGTTCTTGGTCCACTGGAAGGTTTTCTCTGGACTCACTTAATTCCATGTGTGTCCTTTAATCGATTTCATGTCTTTAATATAAATCTATATTATATTAGTGTTAGGAGTGTAAGAAGAAGAGTGTCCAAACAAGTACAAGATTAGTTTAATTCCATTTTAAGGTGATTTAGGTGAGTTTAGATTAATTTATTGGTTACAATGAATCAGTAGTTAAAACACAGTTTGGTCTAGAGGTGGGACAAAATATCAATATCACGATACATTATCGATACGTGGAGCCAAATATGGATTATATTAATTAAAACTAACATATCCAACTAAAGTTACTGCTTTGTTACTTCATTACTTCAAGTACCATATGCTGAAAAAACACAGAATTTGGTTTGTTGGTTGAGGGCAACATTATACCATAGAGCAGGGGTCTCAAAGTAGCGGCCCGCGGGCCACATGCGGCCCGCGACGCGGTTTCATACGGCCCCTCACGGGTTAACAAAATAAACATACATCTGGCCCGCAATTCAATTTAATTATTTATGCTTTATTATGTTCGTTTTCATATTTTATCTTAACTTGTATTTTGGTGTGTGTGTGTGGTTTTTGTTTTTTTTTTGCTTACGCTGCGTTGCCTGCTTTAATAGTCTTCAGTAGCCTTCAACAGTCTAACCTTGCAGCCGTGGTGTGTCCACTAAACTCCGTAGTTATAAACATCCTGAGGTTAGCAGCGCGCTAACTGACCTGTTTATAATGTAATCCGAGCAGTGCCTCCGTGACGCTGCTCTAAACTGCTGCTGTTAGCTGCTTGGGCTGAAAGATGAACTGTAGAGAGCTGTATTATCCGGTTAGTGGGGTTATTTTATTTCATACACAGAAGAACTTACAAATTTTTAAAAACGCTCCAGACTGGCTCAGCTGAGTCCTGTAGCCCGTGGCTGGGCTGCAGCTCTGACTAAGCAAAGACTGCGGGCTTGTGGTGCTGCAGCTGCAGCTCCGACTAGTGGTTGTATGAGGAACTGCTAAATCTGAGGAAATGCTAAATCTGTCAATTTTTGATTTTATATTTATTAAGCCTTATTTCAGTATCAAACGTTTTGATCAAAGTTAATATAACTTATAAATTAAAAGGATTTATGTTAATAGAGCAACAAGCAACCATTTTTCCATGCAACTGTAATATTTGATTGAATAAATAGTATATTGAGAGTTATTTAACATTAAGGAGTAATTACATTCATTTTGTATTACATCTGGTTACATTTTCTTATATTTATAAGTTACATCTGGCCCTCAGAGGACAGCCAATATGCCAATGTGGCCCTCGGCAAAAATGAGTTTGAGACCCCTGCCATAGAGGGTTTAAATAAAGGTTGATCGATTGATTGATTTGCAGAATGAAAGGCATAGCCATGATACTGTAAATACTTAAATTTTACATAGCAATCTGTGAGTGTGTGTATATATAAAATGACGTTTGTGTGTGTGTGTAGCTGAGCTGGAGAAGCAGAAGGGCGTGGTCCGGCCGAGTATCTCTCAGAGTTCAGGGCTGAAGAAGGAGGCGGGGAACGGGAATCTGAGTCGGGGGAGTCTGGATGATAGTTACGCTATCGGAGAGGGTCTGAAGAGGAGCGCGCTCAGCAGCTCATTACGAGACCTTTCAGACGCAGGTGAGATCAAAAATCGTTTACAGCTCAGTATCACAGAAAACATAGAAAACATCAGACATAACTGAACCCAGCAGGTCATATTTTATAGAATTTACTGTACTTTATATCATTATCACCCTTTAATTACGTCTTATTTTATTTTGCACACGTGCAGCAGTTATAACTATTCACAGGAATAGGGGGCTAATATAGTCCTGCCCAAGGACTCTTATCTTATTGGAGCAATAGCTTTTTGATACCACTATCAATACGCTACTTTTAATCCGATACCGATACCCAAACTATACTTATTTTTTATATATATTTTTTTTTTTCTTAACCCTCCTATTATCTTTCAGTTTTAAAAGTCTCTGAAAAAAAATGGTGGACATTGAGTTTTAATTTTTAATTTCTTTAATTTGACGTAGAAAATAAGTAAAACACTGTTTTGTTGGCATGATACATAAGAAATATCAATATATTACATATTTACATATTTTGTACATACTATACTACGTAAATTGCTATGGTAATAATGTTGTAAAACATTAAATTTTACAATCTTTCTCTAAATGTTCCTTAACTTTAGGCCCTGACTTCACACCACAATACTTGTGAGTTAACTTCACTAACATGTTTAACTTTAGCTTTAATTATAATCATTTTTCGGAGGTTTAAATTGCTGGGATCATATTGATCCAAAGAATAAAGTGTGTAACTCATTTTTAAAGGATAGCAGGAGGGTTAAAACACTAAAAGCGATGATTATTCTCATACAATGTGTTTATTAAAGAGTGGATGAATGTTAAAAAGTAGACTTCATTTACAACAACCACCATGTCCATGATCTGTTTCACATTATGACAGTAAATCATATTTTAGTTTAATTACTCACAACTGAATGGAAAAATAACTACATATAAACGTTACAGTAAAATCTTTCATATTAAATAGCTATAATTATAAAATTAAACATGTTTTATGTAGGTAATTTGAAATCTTAACTAGAATAAAATGAACAAATCATGCAAAAAGTTAAAAATAAAACATTAATTAAAACAATTATGTGTATCTCCTAAATATTATCAGTATTCAATGGTCCAATATCACAGGTAAACTTAGATTTTATTTTTATTTTTTTACTTTTAATTCTGTTTCACACATTTCTGGTTCATTAGTCTGTTTGATTAACTATTTATTCACTGCTGCTTAATATAATCTGATACCGGCTGCACGTTATAGAAGCTCCCAGAATCCTCTGCACGTTTACTGTGGTCTGGTTGTGTTCTGTATTACTGTACGCTGATATTCTGCTGTTCTCTGTACAGCTTCTCCAGTCTTTCTGCTGTTATACGCTCAAATAGATGGAGTTTAGAGAGTTTAATAGAATAATACCTCCAGTTTATATACTGTGTGTATATACAGAATCCCCAGCTAGAATAATCATTTTTATTTGTTCTTTTCTCTATTGTGATTTCTCCTTCCAGCTTCATATACTGTAATACTGTTAGGTAAGATAAATCTACAGTCATTAGATTAAAGGATCCCAGTGGATGGTAGATGATTAGTAATAGTAGTATCAGGAGAATATCCACCGGGTTTATCAGGCCACTAGAGGGCGCCCCCGAGTTCTGAGTCCAAAATATAAGAGTTTATATGAGTTTATAAAAATTTTATTACTAAAGGCATAATTTTAAATCTTTAAAATTTCCTCCAGTTACAAACCTAATGTTATAAAGCTATTTTACATGTTATAACGCGTTTATACTCCAGCTATACTCCTTTGACATCAGTTATAAACATTTTAAACTCCAGTTAAAACTTCTACTTATAAACTCTAGTTATAAACTTGTTATAAACCTTTTAAACTTCAGTTATATACCATTTAAAGATATAATAAAGCTTTTAAACTCCAGTTTAAACGTCATTAAAACTCGTTATAAACCAGTAATAAACCTTTTAAACTCCATTTATAAACTTTATTTTCTAAAGCTTTTATACTCATTATAATGAGTTTATACTCCAGTTATAAACCTCTAGTTCTAAAGCTTTTAAACTCGGCTTATAAACCTCGTTATAAAGTGTTTATAATGCTTTTAAACTCCAGTTATAAACCTTAACTCCAATTATAAAGCTTTAGTTATAAAGCTTTTAAACTCCATGTATGAACATCATGTTATAAAGCTTTTATACTTCTGTTATATACATTTTAAACTCCAGTTATAAACTTCTAAACACTATATATTAACCTGTTATATGCATTTACTGACTAAAACCTGTTTAGTGTGGAAAATCTGAAATATACAGCTACATATTTTTTACTGTGAAAAAAATAAAATACTTTATTTTACTTTCCAAGCTAAAAGGAATATCCCGAATTAGGTGATTTAGTTATTATTTTTTATTTGAGTTTTTAGCTTTAGCGTTTAGCTTCATTCACCTCCATTCATTTCAGACTCGCTCGCTGGCTCCCTCTAGTGGTTGACAGTAATTGTGATTTACCTGGTGAAACAGGTAGAGGGTAGAATCTCTAAAACTCTGCTCAGGTAGAAACTACCTAAGATTTGATGCTAGCCTCCTATAAACATAGAAGTTCTTATTTTTTGTTTTTATTTTTTTTTTTAAGTTTTTCCACCCCAAACCCCGCCCCCATATCCTTCTCCCCGCCCCCCTCCTCCTCCTCCAGAGCGAGTTCACCTGTGGTGTTGATGCTCGTAGCTCGGTTTGTGTGTCCTCAGTGCCTCATTAGCGCCCCCTGTAGGCAGGCAGGCTCCATGCTGCTGTGGTGTGATTTGATTATTATTTATTGATTGATTGATTGTGTGAGCATTGCTCTGATCTATGGAATGTTCCGCTCAGGGAAGCGCGGCCGCCGCAGCAGTGCGGGATCACTAGACAGCAATATGGACGTAAGTACTTTACCGTAGGCGCATCCTGTCCGTCAGACCGCCGCTCGCCTCTCCTCCTATCAACACGCTGCAGTGTGGAAAAAAGGGGCGTGTCTTATAAAGCAGGATAAAATTAACATAACATTATAAACCGATTCTATACGGTGGATTAATCTGCTCTCCTGTAGAAAACGCAGTTCAGTTATAACATTCACTTAGTGCCGTCCAATAGGAGCAGATTTAAAAATATAAAAAAATCATATTTATAAATTGTCTGAATTGTCTATTCATTCATTTTATGACTAATAAAATTCAGATGCATACATTTTTATAAAAATGAATAAAAAAGCATTTATTCTTTTGACCAAAAAAATCTAATTTATGAATTTTCTAACAAAAAAAACAACAAATCAGATTTATGACCAAAAAAAAATCAGATTTCTAAATGTGTTTACTAATAATCAGATTTACAAATTTCTCACTAGATTTAACATTGCAAAAAAAAAAAAAATCAGATTTATACATTTTGACTAAAAGAAAAGATTCATACATTGTTGCCTAAAAAATTTGATTCATACATTTTTTGGGGGAAAAAAAATCTGATTTGTACATTTTCTGAATAAAAACAAATTAGATGCTAAATTTTCGGACAAAAAAATAAATAAATAAATAAAACAAATATCGGTTTATAACGAATAACTATTAACACACAGATTAATTATGTATCCAGTAATAATAATAATAATGTGGACTATACTAACATATTAAAATTAAAAATAGATTCTGAGCTCACGGTTGGCGTTTTATTTTAAAATTTACTGCTAGATTTATTTTACGACTCACGTTTTTAGAAACGGTGGAATTCTCCTTTAAATTAATTTATTAATTCAAGCTGATAAATCCTGCTTTATAAAACACTCCGCTCTGTACTGGGTTTATTTGTTTTTCTCTGCATCCTCTTTTTCTTTGTTTGCTTTGTAGGTTTTTAACCGATATTTAGGCCAAAATTTGGCAAAGTTTCCTGATGGACCGCTGATGATGTCATTCTGTAGTCCTCTGCTTCTTATTATGGCAGTATTCGGCATTTTTCAATGGCAGAACTTGTTTTAGTTTACTGACGTCTAACTAATATAATTATCATTAGCTTACATTTAGCAATATGAGTTATGATTCATAAAACTCATTATCAACCTTATAATTTAATTCAAAATATTCAGTTTCACTAGATAAATATAGGTGGAACAAAACTGCATATACTATTATTATTAATACAGGAAAAAATACAATATTTTCTAAATATTAGTGGTTTCAATCGATTAAAAACTATAATCTGATTAATTGGAAGAGTATTCTGTGATTAATCACTATTTCTTTTTCTCATTTTCTCATCATAGAGTTTTAATAGTGTATATTTAATTGTAAATAAAAAAAATCAATGTTATATTATTAAAGTAGTCAAATTTATTAATCACAACATTGTTTTGTAATTAAATCATGATTGAAATAATAAGGAAGGTTATTTTATACTGCTAAATAAAACTGCTAATATGTAAATACCAATAACTTGATAATGTGATTAATTTATTTGTGTAAAAAAAAAATACAATAATAATTTCATACATTAGCGCATTATAGCATTATTAAATAACTAATATTTCACATTTTAGTATTACATTAACATGAGAATTTACTTGTTTTAAGTGATTTTATGAATTAGAATTTGTTTTACTATGTTTTTTTCTTAATTCAGGGGGAAAAAAATGTAGGTTTTTGTCTAGAAATTCAGATCAAAACAAGCAACAATAAAAACACTTTCAATATATATAAATACTTAAAACATGTAAAAATAATCTCACAATATTCTGATAACAAAACAAAGATAAGTAATATCACACATTTACATGATATTTAAAATGATTGAACTCATGTTTATTGTAAAGAGAACTACAGAGTGAGATACTATGAGTGGTCTATTATAAATAATAAAAATAATAGAAAAATAGAAAAGTATCAGCGATGGCATGTTAATGTTTAGTGTTTGAAGTTTACTTCTACAGTTAACTGCACAGGAGCTACGAGGCTAACGCAGCAAATACATAGCTTAGCATTCTGTTACCAAGCATCAGTCAAAAGTTTGGACACACCTTACATTAGGTTTTTTTTTTAAATGTTCTGTACTGTAGATTAATACTAAACTCATTCAAACTATGAAGAAAAACACATTAAATTATTTATTAAACAAAAAAATGTGTTAAACAAACCAGAATATGTTTTATATCGTTTAGAGGATCAGTTTTGAACATCTCTGCTGGATTTTCTCAGTCAGTTTTATGAGGTAGAGTCTCCTGGAATTCAGGCTTTCAGTTAACAGCTGTGCTGAACTCATCAAGAGTTAATTACTTGAATTTCTTGTCTTTTAATGTAAAGTTTGAGAGCATCAGTTAAAGTAAAGTAGTGAAGAGGTAGAGTTACAGGTATACAGTGAATAGTGAATATTTCAGTAATGTTCGAATCCAGGTTATGAGAAGCAACAAACTACTCAACTAAATAAAGAAAAAAAAATACTTTAGGAAAACAAATTAAGGTCAGTTAAGCCAAAAAGAATTTCAAGAACTTTGAAAGTATCCATAAGTGCACTTGCAAAAAAAAGGAACATCAAAAACATTAAGATGATGAAACTGGCACTCATCGGGAACCTGAAGTTAACAGCTCCCCAGATAAGAGTAGTATTTTTTTGGTTTGTTTAACACTGTTTTTAAGTTACTACATGATTCATTATGTGTTTCTTCATAATCTGATAGATCACTTTACTATTCATTTACTATGTAGAGAAAAAAAATACAACATTAGAAAAAAAACATTAAATAGTAAAGGTGTGTCCAACTTTGATGACTGATACTGTATCTATAAAAATGTCTAAAAAAAAAAAAAAAAAAAAAAAAAGAACAATCATGAAGTATTTTAAAAGCATTTCATTGAAATTGTTACTTTTGGTTAAAAGTGAAAGTTGATAAGGCGTCTATAAGACGTCATTTAAACGTCTTTTCAACCACTTCAAAAAGACGTCTATTCAACTTTTACTTTGGATCAAAATGCAACATTGTTGCAATAAAAGTCTTTGACATGTTTTTAATGTCTTTTCAAGCATATATTCATAGGAGAGTGTGATCAAATATAGGCTTTTTTGCAGTTAGCACAATGCTAATTATTTTGTGCTAAGTGTTTAAAATAGAATATCTTTATCATTATACCAAATATAATAAAAATTGAAGTGCAGTCCTCTCCAGGATGTTTAAATTAAAACAAATATTGCACTTATTACAAATTAGCAAAATAGTATTAATTAATATTAAAATATTTCAGCCCCATGTTGTATTACAATCCTATATTATGCTATTTAGCGCTCGCTTTAGAAGCTAGCTTTAGCTTCTATAACTTCATTAGCCTCGTAGCTCCAGTGCAAAACCTGCCACAGCTGATATAAAACCATATAAATGATGAGTGTTTCTGGCTGAACCCTCGCTTTTAAGTGGTTTCTGTTAGCGGTGTGTGTTTGTGGTGTTAGCACTGGATTAATTGCATTAATTGCATGAGCTGCTTCTCCTGTGATGGATGGTGTGAGTTTGCCGTATTGGATTAATGGGTCGAGCTGCTCCCTTTAGATGATGATGATGATCTTAATGCACTGAAATTAGCCGGCATGATGCTACTAATGTGTGTGTGTGCAGTTTCTGTTCTGAGGCTGAGCATGCTTTTATTATTTTTAAATATATATATATATATATACAGCTCTGGGGGGAAAATGAAGAGAGCGCTTCAGTTTTTGAATCAGTTTCTCTGATTTTGCTATTTATAGGTTTATGTTTGAGTAAAATGAACATTGTTGTTTTATTCTATAAACTACAGACAACATTTCTCCCAAATTCCAAATAAAAATATTCTCATTTAGAGCATTTATTTACGGAAAATGAGAAATGACTGAAATAACAAAAAAAATGCAGAACTTTCAGACCTCAAATAATGCAAAGAAAACAAGTTCATATTCATAAAGTTTTAAGAGTTCAGAAATAATCAATATTTGGTGGAATAACCCTGGTTGTTTTTTTTTTCATGCATCTTGGCATCATGTTCTCCTCCACCAGTCTTACACACTGCTTTTGGATAACTTTATGCTGCTTTACTCCTGGTGTAAAAATTCAAGCAGTTCAGTTTGGTGGTTTGATGGCTTGTGATCATCCATCTTCCTCTTGATTATATTCTCTATTTTTTTTTTTTTTTTTTTACAGAGCTGTATATTAATATTCACTGGTTCACTGATGGCTGTAGTGAATGCTGCTCTTTTTTGGCTCTTTTTTGATGTTAAAGAACGATTTTTTAATCATTTTCCTCTCCAGCCTTGACCCTGTGTCCCTATTCCCTCTTTTATTACCCAAAATATTAACAAACTGAATCAGTTCTATAATATTCAGTATTTATGCAGAAACTAGTGAACATTTAGTTTAGTGCATTTAGAGTGGCATCCCTCAGGGCTCTGTTTTAGGGTTTATAACGTTGTGATGCTAATTGATGACATTGATGAAACACACAGGGTTTAAAACATAGCTATTTCTGTATTTTCAATGTTTTCTGCTATATTTTATCTCTTACTTATCATTTAAACTGGTGAGTTATGTAGGGATCTTTAAGAATAAGCCTAAAATAAAGCAATATTACTTATATTTGAAGCTAATAAAGGTCATAACCATTAAATTATTGAATTTACTGAAAGGACAGAGGTCTTTATTCATATTTCTTTCTTTTCACTAACTTTTAACTTTTTCTTGCCTGTCTGAGCTTCTGCATGGTGTGCATGGCAGTGATATTATTATGCTTTGCTATGATAAAAAATGTGATTTTTTTTTATTACTATGATTATGAATGTATTGATGTTTTATACCGCTTTCCATTTAGTTACAATGAATAAAATTGCATTACTTAAACATATATATATACATATATATATTCTGTTTTAGGACAAATAGCCTATGCTTTTTATACAGTACACTATGTACAAAAGTTTACAGACACCAGTTCCACCTAAATCGCTTTAAATAGCAACAGTACATATGAATATATCTGCACTGATGGGCGTCCAGGTAGCTACGCTGTTAAAATAGCAATCTGCCAAAGTCAGAGCTCCCCTGACTCTCTGACACTCAGAGACACTCTGATTGGTTTATTTCACGTTACGCCCAAAAACCTAAATCACACCCATGATTGATTAAGAGAATTACTACATGACTTTTTTTCGCGCCTCGAGCCAAGCAAGGTGTACTTTTCCCATCGTTACAATAGCAAAGACACTCTGACAAGCCCTAAATCGAGATACACAGTTGACGGCTCGCCTATAGATTACTAAAATCGAGGCCATTTTCTCATTAGTGCAGCAAAAATGGTGAAAAACGTCATGATAATACTCTTGATTTTGGTCAAAATGCATATTACAATACAATTAACAGTACTTACGACAGTAATAAACACTGGGATATTGTACTCAAGTTAACCATTTAACAAAGAATTAGTAAATAATTGTAACATTTAATTAAGAATGATTATTATTGAGACATTAGTTGGAACATTTGTAACAATGTATAAAGATGCCTTAACTCAGTGTCAATTAATTAGTGTTAATTAGTTGATACATTCCTTTAATGTTAATTTAATCACTGTTTTTTGTAACTCTTATTGTAAAGTGTAACTAATATGTTAATGCCAAATGATGAAAAAACAAAGTAAGATCAGTTTACATATACATATAAATACAATAAAAAAAATAGTATTTACAACCTAATTACATTTAATAAACTATTTATAAACCATTTATAAAAGAGCCTTAATTTTAAAGTGGTGCTGTAAAGTGTAAACTAAATGGTTTAGTGCTTTTACTGACTCTTATTACTGAATTATAGCTCATTTTATTTTAGCGTCTCGTCTTATTAAAAGTAATTTTAGAGTGTTTTTAGCTCTATTTTCTGATTATTCAGTAATTATTATTAGCCTCTATTACAATAGCAGCTATTTCTCCTGAGGTCCAACTAATATTCCATACATAACAAATATAAAATCACATGTCATAGTTAAAAATGCACATAAAAAAAAGTTGTATACAAATATACATTTAAAACACAATTTTTAAGTTATTAAAACAAGTTATTAAACAAAAGGAAAGACAATGCATATACAAAATAATGATAATTGGATTAAGAAACTTTTTTTAAGAAAATAACTGGTATGACTGATAATTACTCTTTTTTTAAATCCATCCCTTATAGTCCCCATTCTGCATGCAGAATATATTTATCAGATATATTTATCTATCATTCATGACCTTTAGATAATGTTTTTTTATTAAAGCTTGTTTTGCTATTAGTGTTGAGTAGTGGATCAGGTAAGCAGATGACTGTTATATGCATGTAACTGTTTATAGCTCTTGGTGGTTAAAAGTAATTTTAGAGTATTTTTAGTTCTGCTCTGTGATTATTTAGTATTATAGGATGTATGTAACTGACTGTAGCTCCTCCTCCTCCTCCTCCTCCGCAGGGCTCCATCATTAGCAGCCCCCACATGCGGCGCCGGGCCGCCTCCAGCCGCGACTGCCCCTCCCGCCAGCAGTCCATCCCCAGCTCCTCCTCCTCTCTGCTCGGGTCGCTCTTCGGTACCAAGCGGGGCAAATCCCCCTCCCTGCCCCCCCAGCCCCCGCACCCGTCCCACCCTACCCTCATCTCCCACACGCCCCACCCCTCCAACCTGCACCACACGGCCCGCGACAACATCACCGAGACTCAGGCCCAGATCCACCCGCACCACGCCCAGTTCTGCCACGTCCAGCAGAACCCGCCCCCGTACCACCACCACCACCACTACCACCCCCCCGCCCACGTCCAGCACCAGTACCTCCCGCCGTCCGGACACCCCCACGCCCAGCACCACCATGCCCAAGCTCCGCCCCCTGCGGCTCCCGCGGGCAGTGCCAAGCCCAAACACAGCGGCATCAGCACCGTGGTGTGAGCCCGAGCGCCTCTGGACCCTGCGGGACTTCTACGGAACTTAATAGAATTCTGTGAAATTCTGTAGGACTCGGTTGAGGATTTCGGTTGATTTCTCTGTAGGATTCAATGGAATTTAATGGAATTCTGTGGAATTTTAAGGGTTTCTGTGGGACTCATTGGGATTCTGTGGGTTTCAATGGGACTTTATTGGATTCTGTGAAATTCTGTAGGACTCTGAATTCGGTGGGTTTCTCTATAGAATTAAATGGAATTCAGTGAGTTGCTAAGGGTTTCTATGAGACTCATTGGATTCAGTTGAATTTTAAGGGTTTCAATGGGACTCGAATGGATTCTGTGGGTTGTTGAGGGTTTCTGAAAGACTCATTGGAATTCTATGGGTTTCTATGGGACTTAATAGGATTCCGTGAAATCCTTTAGGACTCAATGGAATTCTATTGGTTTCTATGGGACTCATTGGGATTCTGTGGAATTTTAAGGGTTTCTTTGGGATTCTGTGGGTTGTGGAGGGTTTCGGAGAGACTCCTTGGGATTCTGTGGATTTCTATTGGACTCAATGGAATTCTATGGGGTTCTATGGAATTCTGTGGGCAACTCTAGATCTCTCTGGGTCTCTAAGAAATTCTATGGGCAACTGGGTCTCTTTGGGTCTCTAAGGGATTCCTAAGAGACTGTAGGAGTGAATCAATCATTCTCTTTGTCTCTTTGGAACTCTATTGAACTCTACAGGACTCTATGGAACTGTACAGGACTTTTTGGTCTCTGTGGAACTGTGAGACTATCAGTAGCAGGGAGCACAGAAGCACGGAAGCAACTTGGGCGGACGTCCTGTCCGTCCGTCCGGCTGGCATGCGGAAAAGATTGTACGTTTTTTTTTTTTTGCAATAGACTGACTGTGTGGAACCGACCAGGGAATGAGAACCAATCAAAACAAGGCAACGTGACTCAACGTTTCCATCTCCATTCAGAGCCTCTCTCCTCTGGGACTGAACTAAAACGAGAGATAAAGGGGCACACTGTGTAGCATTAGCATTAGCACTAGCACTGGCCTTCTCTTCCAGGCATTTCTGAGGGCTGCTAGACCCTCCCTGTGGGTTTTGGGTTTCTTTTCACCTCCATCCCTCTCTCTTTCTCTCTTTTTTCCTCTCTCTTCACACTTTCCATCGATTGATCAACCACCGTATACACTCCAGGCAGAGCAGATTCTTTTGTTTGTTTGTTTGTCTGTTCATTTTTTTTTTCGTCTCCCACCCAGAGTTTAATCTGTACCATCTTTTCTTAAATTTTCCGAAATTTTCCGAACGCCTGGATGTGTGATTGATTGAGTGTGAGTATATAAGTGTACGTACGTTTTCTCCCCTCCATCGAAACCCAACACCGAAGCAAACGCATGCACAAAGACCATGGCTACTGTTTTACTTATTAAACTTACGTAAACATACTTAATTGCTTAAGAAGCGTTTGAAACTATCCAGCTTTACACAGAAATTTGCAGATTTGCGTAAACGGGAGCGGAAAGTCTCGATTAGAGCCGACATGCCTTGAAGCGACGCTGTCTACGCTGATGGCGCTTCGGTTTCGGTACTGACAGCGATCACTGACAGCAACTAAACGAGCCATGCAGTTGGTCAACAAGACAACGTAGGTGTTCAAGTATTTAATGTAGCTGTAGACCACGATTCTCTGTGATTATAGTTAGCGGTCTTTAAATGTGCCAATTATTATTATTATTATTAAAGAGCAGTAACTGAGTTAGTCCAGAAATGCTTTGTGAATGTCGTGCATATAGTATTTTGTAAAATAATACGAATAATAATAATATTAATAATATTATCAGCAGTTAATATTATTGTTATAGAACACAATTTGTCCGAGGCATCAGCTAACAATCTCAGTATTATTATACTCTCGAAGTAGAACGACTTTCTAGATTCACTATTTATTATTCTAAAGATAATAATGATGATGACAGTAATAATAAAACACTCAGTCCGTCAGTCACTCAGTCAGTTCAGTGCTTGGATTAGAGATTAGAGATTAAGGATTAAGGATGCGTATTATAGGATTACAGGTGGGAAAGCGAATGATCTGAATGATTTTTTCTCTGGTTGCCTTTGAAACTCTTGGGAAGATTCTTCGGGAATGCACACGCAGAACCTTCCACTCCGACAGAACTGTGTTTAACGCACCAATTACAAAAGAGTCTGCTTACGGCTAATCGGCTAAATCAGCCAATCAGGAATCAGGAGGAATAGCTCGTTATTTAAAAACGAACAAAAACACAAAAAAATACAATAATGAACTTAAGATGGTGGAGATAAGTGAGGAGATAAGTGAGGAGATAAGTGAGGAGGTGGTTAAAGAAGAAAGAGATGATCTCCAAGCCAATGATCAAATACTCCTTAAATACTCCTCAAATCCTCCTCGGGCCTCGATGGGTCGTTCCGGTCGGTTCGGGCCGTTAGCGCTGCACGGTTTTATTTTTTTATCTATTTTTTTAGAGACAAATAATAATAAAAAAAACACTGAAATAAATAAAACAAACTATGAAAATGAATAAATAATAAAAACTGTACATTTAGAGATGTTTATGGTAAAGCTGATTTGTTGGAAAAGGCTATTTTGGAAATATAAAAAGACAAGAGGTCAATTTCTTAATTTCTTTTTGTTTTCTTTTTTTTTGTTTGTTCTTTTCTTTTTGGTTTTAAGGGGGCGGGGTTTAGGCAGGTAAAATTTACTGAGATTTTTCCACTATGTTTTTTGTTTGTTTGTTTGTTGCGGTGATGCTTTGTTTTGTGGGTTTTTTCATGTTTTGTTTTCTCAGCAGGCTGAGTGAGTGAGTGTAAATGTGTGAGCTGTTCCTTTAAGGGCCCAATCCCATTTCTCTTTTGGTACCCTACCACTTGTTTTTTGTTTTTTAGAGTTATAAGAGAAAGCACTAAAATGCTGACCTTAATAAAAAAATTGGAACAATTCCCTTTGCTATTTATAGGTTTATGTTTGAGTAAAATAAACATTGTTGTTTTATTCTATAAACTACAGACAACATTTCTCCCAAATTCCAAATAAAAATATTCTCATTTAGAGCATTTATTTACAGAAAATGAGAAATGACTGAAATAACAAAAAAGATGCAGAGCTTTCAGACCTCAAATAATGCAAAGAAAACAAGTTCATATTCATAAAGTTTTAAGAGTTCAGAAATAATAAATATATGGTGGAATAACCCTGGTTGGTTTTTAATCACAGTTTTAATTTCATGCATCTTGGCATCATGTTCTCCTCCACCAGTCTTACACACTGCTTTTGGATAACTTTATGCTGCTTTACTCCTGGTGTAAAAATTCAAGCAGTTCAGTTTGGTGGTTTGATGGCTTGTGATCATCCATCTTCCTCTTGATTATATTCCAGAGGTTTTTAATTTGGTAAAATCAAAGAAACTCATCATTTTTAAGTGATATCTTATTTTTTTTTCCAGAGCTGTTGCTCTTAAACTTTAGAAGACAGATCATATGTCTTTAGTTGGTGCAACAATTAACTATTATTATTGTTCATTCCTTAATTCCTCTGTGATGAGGAGATAAAATGATAGCTTTTTTCCCCTTAACTTTCATTTGATTTTTTCCCCATTCCACCTTAAACGCTGCAAACTCTTCCCTCCATCTGTTGCACCATATAGGTCCATAAGGTGGAACGGGAAAGTTAGACAGATATCTAGCTAATAAGAGATTCTTTTTGAATGACTTTTCTAAACAAAAATGCCCTAAAACATTGAAACTACCCATTAAACTATAGTAATATAGTGGTTATCGCAATTTTAAACAAGGAAAATACTAAAACTTGTGGGTTAAAGCAGCATAAAGTTATCCAAAAGCAGTGTGTAAGACTGGTGAAGAACATGCATGAAAGATGAAGATGCAAGAAAACTGTGATTAAAAAACAGGGTTATTCCACCAAATACTGTTTTTCCAGTGATTCTTATTGTCCTCTCTTAGGAGTTTTCCTCTGAAAAAAAAAATCTCCTTTTGAAGGACCATGTAGTCCTAACATAACACTTCTCCTAACCCACCCCTCCAGCCTCTTTACTATTAGAAACAACATATTTAAAATGATGTACACTGTGTGGTTAGTGATGTTTGTTAGCTCTGCAATGTAATGATGATTCTCCCTGTACTGAGCTGAGTCATGCACTCTCAAGAGGGGTATCTGGGCTAAGTGGTTGGGGCAAGAGGTAAAATGGGATTGGGCCCTATATGGACCGGCTACACATACCGAACAAAAAGTTTCTCTTTTTGTTTTGTTTGTCTTTTTTGCTGTTTCTTTTCTCTTTTTTTAACTAATGCCTTTCAATCGTTCACTCAAAACACGCAAAAACTCGAACACTGTTACCTGTGGGACGCTGGCAGTGAAGCGTTATGGAGGTGGAGAGCGGTAGAATATGGAATAAAACGAACAGAGACTTTTAAAAAAAACATGTTTTTCCACACATATCTCAACATTTTCTACCTTTTCTTTGTGTACTCCGTGTGCTGTGTGTGTGTGTGTGAGGGACGGGAGCAGTCGGGCGATGACGGGGTCGATGCTGTTTTAGCGCGGATG